>NW_026920604.1:0-17714 GCF_032062105.1 Saccostrea cuccullata
TTCACTTTTAAAAAAGAATCCTCAAAATATTATCATACATTTGTATAAAGTTAAAGACTGTAGCAGTGAAGTGGAATTCTTTCACTGCATGAACTTGTGTATTTATGAAAATTAACCAATCTGAATCAATTTTCATTATTGAAGTAAATTAACCATTATTTTCTTCAGTTTCTCTTCAGATTCTGTCAGACAGGTTTGCTTCTGCTGCAAGTCACTCTGTAAATTCCCAATCTCACTTTGCAGCTCATCTGAGATTAGAAAAAATATATACAAACCTAATAGAGTCTGAAAGCTAAATGTGATGTATCTTTAGCATTGCACAAAAAGAAAATACAAACATGTTGCAATCTATTAATTGCCAATTTTGCATAAAATATATCATAAGTTTTTATCTAGTTAACTATATTTTCACATAACAAAATTGTTTTACTCAAAAAACTTCCGATTAAAAAAAAATCAGATGCTTATCAATAAGCAAGAATTAATCTGACCCACTGTTGCTTTAATCTTTTTTAGAGGATACCTATAACAGAGTTCATCTTGTGTATTTCATCCTCATTCTTGCAGAGTTCAGCCCTAACATCTCGAATCTCTAGGTCTTTCTCATCACACAATTTCTCCAAATCATTCAGCTGCATAATAGATAAAACAGTGCATTAATTCTTTTCATAAATTGAAACAAGAGGCCCAAGGGCCTTGAATCGCTCTTCTGATAAATTGTACAACCTATCACTTGTATTTGAAGCCTCTAACCCTAAGTATCCTAAGACCAAAGTTGCATCACCTGACAAAGTTTGATGATACTTAGCCAATTAGGACTACTTCTTGGTCTACATTCTTGGAAAACCCAAAATGCATCAACTGACACAGTTTGATTATTCTAAGCCAATAAATACCTAAGATACTTAAATATAGCCATAAAATGTCGAAAGTAGGTCACTGTGACCTACTCTTTGGTCGACATTCTCCGAAAACCCAAGATGCATCAACTGACAAAGTTTGATGATTCTAAGCCAGTAAGTAGCGGAGATACTTAAATATAGCCATAAAATGTCGAAAGTAGGTCACCATGACCTACATTTTAGTCGACATTTTTCAGAGTCCAAAGATGCATCTGCTGACTAAGTTTGATAATTCTAAGCCAATAATTACCTGAGATATTCAAAAGTAGGTCATCGTGACCTACTTTTTGGTCGACATTCTCCGAAAACCCAAGATGCATAGAATGACAAAGTTTGATGATTCTAAGCCAATAAGTACCTAAGATACTTAAATATAGCCATAAAATGTTGAAAGTAGGTCACCGTGACCTAATTTTTGGTCGTCACTCTCCGAAAACCCAAGATGCATCAACTGACAAAGTTTGATGATTCTAAGCCAATAAGTACCAGAGATACTTAAATATAGCCATAAAATGTCGAAAGTACGTCACTGTGACCTAATTTTTGGTCGTCACTCTCCGAAAACCCAAAATGCATCAACTCACAAAGTTTGATGATTCTAAGCCAATAAATACCTAAGATACTTAAATATAGCCATAAAATGTCGAAAGTAGGTCACCGTGACCTAATTTTTGGTCGTCACTCTCCGAAAACCCAAGATGCATCAACTGACAAAGTTTGATGATTCTAAGCCAATAAATACCTAAGATACTTAAATATAGCCATAAAATGTCGAAAGTAGGTCACTGTGACCTACTCTTTGGTCGACATTCTCCGAAAACCCAAGATGCATCAACTGACAAAGTTTGATGATTCTAAGCCAATAAGTACCGGAGATACTTAAATATAGCCATAAAATGTCGAAAGTAGGTCACCGTGACCTAATTTTTGGTCGTCACTCTCCGAATACCCAAGATGCATCAACTGACAAAGTTTGATGATTCTAAGCCAATAAGTACCTGAGATATTCAAAAGTAGGTCACTGTGACCTACTTTTTGGTTGACATTCTCCGAAAAACCCAAGATGCATCAACTGACAAAGTTTGATGATTCTAAGCCAATAAGTACCGGAGATACTTAAATATAGCCATAAAATGTCGAAAGTAGGTCAACGTGACCTAATTTTTGGTCGTCACTCTCCGAAAACCCAAGATGCATCTGCTGACTAAGTTTGATAATTCTAAGCCAATAATTACCTGAGATATTCAAAAGTAGGTCATCGTGACCTACTTTTTGGTCGACATTCTCCGAAAACCCAAGATGCATCAACTGACAAAGTTTGATGATTCCAAGCCAATAAGTACCGGAGATACTTAAATATAGCCATAAAATGTCGAAAGTAGGTCACTGTGACCTAATTTTTGGTTGTCACTCTCCGAAAACCCAAGATGCATCAACTCACAAAGTTTGATGATTCTAAGCCAATAAATACCTAAGATACTTAAATATAGCCAAAAATTGTCGAAAGTAGGTCACCGTGACCTACATTTTGGCCGACATTTTTCAGAGTCTCAAGATGCATCTCCTGACCAAGTTTGATGATTTTAGGTCTGAAAGTAATCAAAATATGCCTTTTAAACAATTTGAAAACATATGCCTGCAAAATTCTAAAAGTAGGTCACAGTGACCTACTTTTTCTTAAATATGTTTAAAGGTCCCAAGATGCAGCAACTTACAAGATTTGATGATTCTAACCCTTTCAGTGCCTGAAATAATGGGATAAAATGTTTTAAAAAGGTTAAGTCATAAAGTTCAAAAAGTAGGTCACGGTGACCTACTTTTAAGTTGACTTTGTTCAAGGACCCAAGATGCATCAACTGACTAAGTTTCATGATCATAGGCCTTAAAGTGTCATATTCAATTTGAAAACAAATGCCCGCAAAATTAAAAAAGTAGGTCACCATGACCTACTTTTGAGTTAACATGATGTGAAGTCCTAAGATGCATCAACTTACAAGATTTGATGATCCTAGTCCTTGTAGTAAGTAAAATATAAACATTTTTATTAATTGTAAATTTAGGTCAACTTTAAAGTGACCTTGAGACCACGCCCTTTGCCCCAGGGTCATGCCTTGAACAAGTTTTAATCTTCAACATATCCTGATCCTTGTATGTAAATTTGGTGAAAATCTGCCAGGCGGTTCTGGAGAAGAAGATTTTTTAGCAACTAGGACTTTTGGTTTTGTTTTCCTGATTATCTCCCCTTGTTTTAGGGTCCCAACCCTTATTTTAGTATAAATGGTAGCCCTTGGGCCAAGTATACCCTGTGGAAAATTTAGTACTGATTGGCCAAAGGGTTCTTGAGTTATGGCCCATATTCTAACAAGAGGCCCATGGGCCACATTGCTCACCTGAGCACTGTGGCTAGGAAAAAGTAGAAATTGGTTTATTATTTAATAATTTAAATCCAAAAGTAGTCCCAATACCAATCCTGGCTTTGCTATTCTTGATAAGATGATTTTTAAAGAATTTTCCTATATATGTCTATGAAAAACTTTGGTCGGCCATTGTGGCCCCGCCCTACCCCCTGGGTTATGATTTGAACAAACTTGAATCTACACTACCTGAGGATGCTTTCATATAAATATGATCAATTAGGGCTTTGTGATTCTTGAGAAGAAGATTTTTAAAGAAATTTCCTATATATTTCTATGTAAAACTTTGGTCGGCCATTGTGGCCCCGCCCTACCCCCGGGGGTCATGATTTGAACAAACTTGAATCTACACTACCTGAGGATGCTTTCATATAAATATGACCAATTATGGCTTTGTTATTCTTGAGAAGAAGATTTTTAAAGAAATTTCCTATATATTTCTATGTAAAACTTTGGTCGGCCATTGTGGCCCCGCCCTACCCCCGGGGGTCATGATTTGAACAAACTTGAATCTACACTACCTGAGGATGCTTTCATATAAATATGACCAATTATGGCTTTGTTATTCTTGAGAAGAAGATTTTTAAAGAAATTTCCTATATATTTCTATGTAAAACTTTGGTCGGCCATTGTGGCCCCGCCCTACCCCCGGGGGTCATGATTTGAACAAACTTGAATCTACACTACCTGAGGATGCTTTCATATAAATATGACCAATTATGGCTTTGTTATTCTTGAGAAGAAGATTTTTAAAGAAATTTCCTATATATTTCTATGTAAAACTTTGGTAAGCCATTGTGGCCCCGCCCTACCCCCGGGGGTCATGATTTGAACAAACTTGAATCTACACTATCTGAGGATGCTTGCATATAAATATGATCAATAATGGCTGTGTGATTCTTGAGAAGAAGATTTTTAAAGAATTTTCCTATATATTTCTATGTAAAACTTTGGTCGGCCATTGTGGCCCCGCCCTACCCCCGGGGGTCATGATTTGAACAAACTTGAATCTACACTACCTGAGGATGTTTCCCCATAAGTTTCATCTTTCCTGGCTCAGTGGTTCTTGAGAAGAAGATTTTTAAAACATACCATCAAATTTTCATTAATTCCCAATTATCTCCCCTTAAATGAGGGCCTGGCCCCTCATTTGAACAAACTTGAATCCCCTTCACCCAAGGATGCTTTGTGGCAAGTTTGGTTGAAATCGGCCCAGCGGTTCTTGAGAAGAAGTCGAAAATGTGAAAAGTTTACAACGACGACGACGACAACGACAACAACGACGACGACGACAGACAACGGACAAATTGTGATCAGAAAAGCTCACTTGAGCCTTTGGCTCAGGTGAGCTAAAAAGTTAATGCACACCGCACACCGCACACCGCACACCGCACAAATGGCCATAGCATTAGCTCTTTGAGCCTTTGGCTCAGAAGAGCTAAAAATACATAAATATTTTCTATGCTTTGTGTGTTGTTTCTCTCTAGCAAACAGTATTGATGTATATGCCCATAATTATACGCAATTATTAAAAACAAGAGGCCCATGGGCCACATCGTACACCTGAGTAACTTTGGTGATGCAGTTTTTTACCAGATTTCCACTATTTTTATATCTATAGTGTGCCACCCCCTTGAGAATAAGATTTTTAAATATTAAAAACTTCCCTATTTTTGCCCTGCCATACCCCCTGGGGGTCATGATTTTCACAATTTAGAATCTACACTATCCAAAAATGCTTCCATATAAGTGTCAGCTTTTATAGTCCAGTGGTTCTTGAGAAGAAGATTTTTTAAAGGTTCTTTTTCCTGAAAATTTCAATGTAAAATTTGGATTCTCCTTTTGTGGCCCCACTCTATCCCTGGGGGTCATGATTTTTATAATTTAATTAAAATCCACACTACCCAGGATACTTCAACATAAATTTTAGCTTTAATGGCCCAGTGGTTCTTGAGAAGATTTTTAAAGTTATTTCCCTATATTTTCTATGTAAAACTTGGATTCCCTATTGTTGCCCCGCCCTACCCCTGGGGATCATGGTTCACAAAATTTAGAATCTACACTACCACAGGATGCTTCCACGAAAGTTTAAGCTTTTATGGCCCAGTGGTTCTTGAGGATACATGTAAGATTTTTTAATGACCCCACCCTATTTTTGTCTTTTCTTGATTATCTCCCCTTTGGAAGGGGTCTTGGCCCTTAAATTCATTATAACAATTTAAACTCCCTATCACCCAAGTATACTTTGTACCAAATTTGGTTAAAATTGGCCAAGTGGTTCTTGAGAAGAAGTTGAACATGAGAAAAGTTTACAAACAGACAGACGGACAGAGGGATAGATGCCGGGTGATCAGAAAAGCTCACTTGAGTTTTCAGCTCAGGTGAGCTAAAAATGTCAAGATTCATAAATCAAATAAATTTGCTTACAGTAGTTTTCATTTCTTCCTTGTGATTTTTCAGTTCTTTTTGCAGTTCCTCGCCTTTCTTTAATTCTGCTGTCACTTCACAATGAAAATTAAATAAATAATTTGGAATTTTTACAAGTAATCATAAAAATCTCAACTGTCCATAAAATTGTTTCCTGTCAATTTTATGCAGTACACATATCTGTGCAGACAATAAACCTTTATTGAGCAACCCATCAAAGGAAATGCTATATTCATTGCTATATATTTGCATGAATATTTAGTTAAACTTTGTAAATGGGCATTTACAACTTACATTTTTCTGTCAAATCTTCCTTCTCTTTCTTTGATGTTATATCAAGACTTGTAAACTTTTCTGATAACTCCTACAAAATGAAATAAGTGGATTGCAAATATTGAAAAAATCATCACACTCAATTGAAATTTAAGTGCCATCATTAAAATTAGGCCATTTCATGAAGTAATCTAAATCAGCCCCTGGATATCAATTTAAATAATCTGACTCACATAATTAAGAATTAATTGCTTCAAAAATGAACCAAAATCTATTTCTCATACCTCAAACTGCTTAACATGTTGTTTCTCAATATATTTCAGCTCAGTGCGCTCTGTTTCACCTTTAAAATGAAAAGAAAATGCAAATGATATAGCTACATGTATACTGTATTTAATATTTTGATGTTTTTTTAATTTGCAACAGTAATTGATAAATGGCTATTCATTCATTTGCAATGGATTCCTAAATAATCATGCATCTACTGTGTCATCAAGTCCTTTCTATTAAAGGTCTTAAAAACATACATTTTTGCAGTCTTTCCTCCGTATCAGCAGAGTGGTCTTTCAAAAGATTACACATGTCTCTTGTAGCATTTATTCTGAAATTGATACAATGGATAAAATGATGCATCACATAATGTTACATAATTATATGTATACATTATGATATAATAACATTTACACTTAAAGTAAAACCCATTCTAGATATATTTTATGCACATACTGGTACATATATATGTTACAATGTCATATTATACATGTACTTATACCTTAGTTAATTTGTTAAGAAAACACAGCTACTTAAAACTTTGAATTTTTTTTTTTAAATTCATTTACTCCTGCAGAGATTATCAAGAAAGTGAATTGAAGTACTTTAATTTTAAAGGAACTGAATTCAAATACTGATTGAGTTTATAATTATAATTACTACATAATTTATCATTGACCAAGAAGGTGCTCCCTTTCATGCTTTAAATACCTATGAAGAATTTCCTCCCTGCTGGTTATCTCTTCTTGAAGACGCAGACTGAGGCTTTCATTTTGAAGCTTAGCAGAAGGAAAGATTACAGCATAAATATTTAATATGATAATATTGTATGATAATTTTAATATAAATATGTACAAATGCATCAATATATTTTTTAATGTACAAATACATTCTACAAGAAAGTCTTAATTATAGTACCTGAAGTTCAAGAATAGATTTCCTCAGGCTTTCAATAGTGTGAGTAGATTCTTTTATTTTCTTGTCCTTTAGAAATAAGAAAATGAAAAGTTAATTAAATTTGGAAGTAAGTGTATCTAGAAAGAACAGAATGATTCAAAGATGCTCATAATTTTCAATCACTCCTGCACTAAAATTGAATGATCTGGAAAAAAATGTTTAAAAAAATAGTCTGAGATCTTGTCTCGAGTTGCATTCAATTAGAGAAAAATACGAATTATAATGATTTTTCTAAAAAATATATATATCAAATTTTGAAAAATTTGAACACAGCTTCATTAATTGTCATCTTATAAGCAAGTGATTGTGATAGTAAAATTAGATAAGATTTGAAGCCTTAATCCAGACTTTTACCTTTTGCTTGATTTCGATTTCGGTTTGGACTTTCCATTTCCTAATACGATCTGCCTCATGCTGCAGTTTCACATGTAGAGAAGATATCCTTTCATTGCCTTGGGTCTGTTCTTGTTGTTGTGAAATAACTTGGTTTTGTTCATTCTCTGAAAGCAGGAACGCAAAATTTATCAAACTTATAATGTATTTAAAATGTATGCAGGGCCCGGCAAATAACTTGATATTTATAATATTCATTTGTTAAAATAATGCAAACTAGAAATTTACCGTATAATCCCTATTAACCGCCCTGGGCGCTTAGAAAATTGCAAACAAGAGGCCCATGGGCCTTATAGGTCACCTGAGCATTATGCAACAACTTTCCAATGATTGAATTTCATCCATGGCTTAAGCCAGATGCTATAGCATTTACAATTTTGATCATCATAACTATACACTTAGCAGTTGCTTAGTTTGGTTACTTAATACCCATAGGCAGGGTAGGGGAACAAAAATGCATTTCAACAAATCAGTAATATTCAGCAATAATCAGTAGTGCCACTACCACACATGAACCCTTGACTCTAAGGCCTAGATCCACACATTGCACAATTTTGAAAAGGCATCCTTGCTTTTCAGAAGTATTTGATTAATACCATGGAGCAGATTTCAAACAATTCATTATTTTTCAGTATATAAGTACAGACCCCTCCCCCTCTATGGTACTACTGACCCTGGGGGCCTTGAAATTCACAATTCTGGAAGATAAGGGCCCTTGCTCATAACTATATAGGTAGTTCATATATGCTTAATACCCAGGAGCAGAGAAGAAAATATTCAAAGATTTAATGTTTTTTCACTATATAATCAATAGAGCCCCGCTCTAACACCAGAACCCCTGACCCTGGGGCCATAAAATTAACAATTTTGGTAGAGGCATTCTTGTTCATCATAACTAGGTACTTATTTAGTTTATTTAATACTTTGGAGCAGAGAAGAAGATTTTCAAAGAATTCATGTATTTTCACTATATAATCAATAGAGCTCCACCGTAACACCAGAACCCCTGACCCTGGGGCCATTAAATTCACAATTTAGGTAGAGGCACTCTTGCTCATCATAACTATGTACTTAGTTAGTTTATATAATACCCAGGAGCAGAGAAGAAGATTTTCAAAGAAATAACGCATTTTCACTACATAATCAATAGAGCCCAGCCCTAACACCAGAACCCCTGACCCTGGTGCCATAAAATTCACAATTTTGGTAGAGGCACTCTTGCTCATCATAACTATGCACTTAGTTAATTTATTTAATACCTACGAGCAGAGAAGAAGATTTTCAAAGATTTCATGTATTTTCACTATATAATCAATAGAGCCCCGCCCTAACACCAGAACCCCTGACCCTGGGGCCATAAAATTCACAATTTTGGTAGAGGCACTCTTGCTCATCATAACTATGTACTTAGTTAGTTTATTTAATACCCAGGAGCAGAGAAGAAGATTTTCAAAGAAACAATGCATTTTCACTATATACTTATTTAGCCCCACCCTAGCACAAGAACCCCTGACCCCAGGGCCATGAATTTCACAATTTCGGTAGAGGACTCAATGCTGATTACAATCATGCAAACAGTTTGACTGCTTGATGTCCAGGAGTAAAGAAGAAGATTTTTAAAGATTGCATTAATTTAAGTGGTTTTGGTCCCACCCCCCAGGCCCCAGGGGGGGGCAGGGATCATGAAATTCACAATTTTTGTTCCCCTTCATCCATAGATGCTTTGTGTCAAATTTGGTTGAAATTGGTTCAGTGGTTGCAGAGAAGAAGCTGAAAAATATTTACCATATTGTCCTTAGCTACAACAGTAAGCTACAATAGTGTAGCCTCCCCCCTCCTTCTCTGTTTATGGGGGAGGGGGATATCATTAAAAAAAACAAGAAATCTCTGAGCCAGTGCTCACTAAAAATACCCCCGCTCTGATGTGAATACCGGTAAATGTACACTTTCATGTTAATATATGTATACACAAGTTGCACAGAAAAATACGAAGTTGACATCAGATTCATATGAAAATTAATCCAGGGCTCGACAATAACTTTTTTTCCTACTTGTCCATTCGGACAAGTGACCCATTCGGACAAGTGACCAAGACATTTACTTGTACGAACTTCAACTTCACCAGTCCAAAAATTTTTCAATCAACTTATCAATATCTAATACTTGAAAACTGAAAATAAAGTTCATTACACATGTCATGTGCTTGATTGATTCGTGATGTTATTGATAAATACAAAAACATATAACACGAAATTTAATCTGGGCTCTCTGTCCTGACAATAATGTAAATGTCCACAAGTGAACCTGTCAACATCAAACAGAATCCACACTTTGGTTCCTAACTTCCATGACTTTCTGTAGTATGCAATCAGTGAAGTTCGATCCCGATCGAATGTGAACTCAATTAATATAGCGATAAATATCGGGATCGAAGTCTGGTTTTTATGTACAGCTTCCGTCTTGAAAATATTGATTAGCTTTCAACAGTCGTTCTTTTTATTATTTAGAGACTCCTTTACATAAAAATGCACTTGTCCAATCGGATCGACATAAGTGCCCAGCAATAATAAGCACTTGTCCCACTGATACCGGACAAGCGGACAAGCGTTAATGTCGAGCCCTGAATCCCACTACATGGCATGCCTCAACAAAGAGTGTACTAAAATTTCAATTAGAATTTTACAAAAATGGATCCCATTGTATGGCATGCCTCAGAAAGACTGTTAAAATTTCAAGCATCTGCGATGAGTAAGTTGCTGAGAAAACTGCGATGAAAATTATTTGTTATGTATGAAACGGACAGAAGAACGGATAAACAGGAAGTTGACATTGGATTTGAACAAAAAATGTATCCCACCATATGGCATGCCTCAGAAAAGATTGTGTTAAAATTTCAAGCATCTTAGTAACAATGAGTAGTTGCTGAGAAAACCGTGATGAAAATTTGTTATGTATGAAACGGACAGACGCACAAACAGGAAGTTGACATCGGATTTGAACAAAAGTGCATCCCACCATATGGCATGCCTCAGTAAAGATTGTGTTAAAAATTTCAAGCATCTATGATGAGTAGTTGCTGAGAAAACTGTGACGAAAATTTGTAACAGACAGAGACACGGACACACAGATCGACAGCTGGACAGACACACAAGGGTAAAACAGTATACCCCCCTCTCCTTCGGACCAGGGGTATAAAAAATGGAGAGTGCAGTGCATTATTGCAGCTACAAAAACAAGTTGCACAGACTGATATCTGTCAATGATTCATAAAGGGTCATCAGTAATCCTTTGAAACAAATTTTCATTTTATCAATCTTTTCAACAAAAAAAAGCCTTTTTTTTTTATTTTTGTAGCCCCGGCCATGCACTAGCCTGATCTAAGCAATCAGTGATCTATACAAATTAGGAAGGCAGCTAGGCTACTACTATTACTGTAAGAAATAAAAAAAAAAAAAAAAAAAATTCAATATACTACATCTAATATACAGTGTACCTCTTGCTTTACTGGTCTGAAATTGTGCTGAATTTTGCTGGAGTTTTGGTCGTACTTGCATCTGTGGTGCCAGGGAACATGGGGAAGTCTAAAAAAAAAAATCATCAATTGATCACTCTTTATCAATAATTTCACAAAAACTGAACAGTATAATTTAAATCCATTACTGCAAAACAATGTATATCAATATATTGAATAAATGCCTGACATGAATCTCATCTTTAGTTTAAACATATAAGCCTAGCTACTGTATTTAATGTGGATTAAATAATTTGTCAGTTAAGAACTATTGGAATTTGGAGATGGTATAGAGAAAGTTCAGAAACTCAACGTTAGTGACGGTATAAGTATGATTTTACCTCATATGTTCGGTTATTCGTATTTATATTTTGTTCACTGAAAGATAACGGTTTAAAAAAGGGTTGCTGCTGTTCTCTCATCTGTTGCATTTTTGACTGCTCTGCAATGATCTTTCAGTTTCACTTGATGAAGGATTTTCTGACTTGTATTAAAAATATAAAACTGGAGAAAAAGAAAAAAATATCACAGTAAATATTATAAACAATAGTGAGTGCGTTCAAATCATACTGAGATATCGAAATACACATGAAAGTAAAGCACTGGTTGTAAACAATCGCATCTCACCTCCCATCGTCTGCTAATTAGCTTTCGGAAGATCTCGTGCTGCGTCCCGAAAGTCTACAGAGCAGTCTAAAAGTAGTTAGGCGTAAGCGTTCCTCCTGTATATTAGCTTTTTTCAATATGATTATTTGAAATTTTAAATTCTTGAAAACTTTCAATGATTTTAATTGAATTTTAAGGTCTTCAAAACATTTATTTCTACCAGAAAGAGTCTTCAAATGAAGTGAATAAACTAAAATATAGAAAATATTTCGCGCAGCTCTGTAGAAGAACCAGAAAGCGCCACCTATCAGACCGGAAGTGAAACATAATCCATGAAAATGAAAACAACAGTGAACAGAGTGTCATTGTCGAAATCTTAAGTTACTGAATGTTATTATGTTACTTGATTGTTAATTGAAAACCATGTTTTTCATTTGAGTCAACATAATGTCGAGTCAAATGTCTGCGATGCGATTCGCAGACTATTTCGTTGTGTGTGGACTGGATACAACGACGGGGTTAGAACCAGATCAGTTGGCAGGTGCTTGAAATTATTTAATCTTCTGAAAGTTTTATAGAGCAAGGATAAAATTGCAAATGTAACTATCCTTTAGAAAACAAAGAAAAGATGTCTTTTTACCCTGTCAAATTAAATCAGAGGACGAATACCGATTTAAACGGGTTTTTATGTTTCCAGTAAGCCTTGGTCCCAATATTTGTGTTGAGTTCATGTGTTATATGAGCTGAATTATGTATATATAATTTCATTATATATTTCATTTCCCATAGGAGATAACTTACAGTGTCCACCACTTGACCGTCCATTTAAATCAAAAGTATTACAACATGTTCCAGACAACGTTCCTTGGAATCCATTCGATAATGCAGCAGTCGGAATGGTATGAACATTTCACATCATTGTGTAACTCATGTTCAATTGAAATAAGGATAGATCCTGGAAATTATCTTTCGAACTCAAGGGTTTCTGATCCACTCTGCTACATAAACCTTTGACCAAACAGACTAAGTTTGACAGGGTTTACCAGAGTTTTTGAAATAAAAAAATATTCACTGGTCAAGTGGACCAGTGATTTAGTGAAATTTACCGGTCCACACAAATATTCACTGGTCCATCAGCATACACATATTCAAAAACAAAAAAAATGTTTTAATTCCAGTATAGGCCTTAAAAATCAATAGGGTCAAATATCCCCGGACTGAATTAACCAGGTGTGATATTTTTAGTGGATACCCAACATGGCTGCCTACCGCAGAAAACGAAGTTCTAAATGTTGTGGGGATAATGTTTAATTTAACAATAATGATTATGAACTCTTTATATTAAAGGTAAATAATGATTAGGTTGACATATGTTGTATCCCAAATAAAGCTACAATTAACATTTTTGTACAAATTGAATTAACTGATTGAACAAATACAGATACGACAGAAAAAAAAATCATGACTATCTGTCGTAAAAGCCCTTGAGTTTATTCTATCATACACACAGATCCAATCCTTTAGACTATCTCACAAATAAACTTAAAATTCACAGGTTAAGAGGTTAAAACTCCGGAATGGTCCAATTTTTTTTACCGGTCCTTTGGACCGGTTACATGAAGAAAATTACCGGACATTTGAAATATTTACCGGTTTTGCCGGTGGGACCGGTGGATTTCAAAAACTCTGGTTTACTTATACTATCACTCCATCTAGTGAGATTACACATTTTGAACTCTACTGACCTCTTCTATTGGCCAATTAGAGTAAATGAATTCAACAGGTAATTCAAGATAATATTGGAAGTCGGTAATAAATTCAAAATAACTCAACTAAAAAGTTGAGACAAACCTTTAACTTGACTATTTAATGATAAAGACATTATCCTTAGGACTATAACTTGCATGTTAACTTTTCTGTTTTCGATTTAGTTTCAGGTTAAATTAAACAATGATTTTGATAGGTTCATGCAAACTTGCACGAAGCCAATCGGAGAGCGCATTTCTAACCCCATCAGTCTTAGTCTATTCGTTCAAGGGTTTATGTGGAGCGGAGTTGATCAGAAACCCTTGACTTGGGAAGATGCCTGGAAATGAATGTTTCTTATTGAATGTATAATGTTGTCTACCAGTGTATTTCTCACAACATGAACCTTAATATAGAGTATAGCAGGTTATTTTAGCGGGGTGCTACATGTAATTTTGGCTTATTTTGGCATTTTCATAATAGTCTGCTAAAATTTTAATCACTAAAATAGTCAGTACTTATCTTGGTGTTCATCCGCAAAGAGCTGAGACCTTGTGTCTGCTAAAATAAATAATGCCAAAATTATTGGCATACCTTTGGCCAGGAAAAATGCCAAATTTTACAGTAATTTTGTCTTTTGATATGCATATATGGTAAGTTTTACTAACCATCCTATTTCTATGATCTGGGCCATGTTTAAGATAATGGAAATAAATATGGTATTGTGATGAAGTGATCTACGCCTGAATTTAAATTTGTTTTTCAGCTCTGCATGCCACAAGGCCTCAGCTTTTGCACCCAGAGGGAATCAAAACGAGCAAGATTTCACTCCTTCTTGATAACGAAGGAAGATGGATCTCGAATATTTGGATCGGCCTTGACCTTTTTTGAAGAGGTCAGGGACAGAAAGATATGCGCTGCCATGCAGACCCTGCAACACATGTATCGAGCACAACCAGAAGAGGAAGTGGAGGAAGAGAACCAGTCAACTCTACAACTACGGCACAGTCCAAAAGTCACTAAACGATCTAGTCCCAGACAGAGCATAAAAGTCTTTGATTCACAAACTGACATGCTTTTTGTAACCAAATGTCTTTGTCTCATTACCCAGTATCCATTTGTTACAGCCCCTAGGGAATATCTAAAACAGCTGTATGAAGCCATAGAGAAACCATCTAAGTCACATCTGCCGTTAGAGAGTTATATTTATAACATTCTGACAGAGGTCCCTCTCCCACCCCCGGGACGAAGCATGAAGTTTTATGGTGTCTATAGGGCTGTGTTTACTCAGAGACCAAGTAAGTAAATATACAAGCATTAGAAAGTCTAACCATAAAAAAAAAAAATTGTATATGATTAGTGAGAAATACGATTAATTTTCTTAAAATTGCATATATGAACGATATTATTGGGAATCACATTTCATATTGTGTCGAACTTATTATGGTATTATTTATTATTATATTATCTATAGAATGTCTTTTTAACTGAGTCACTTGCATGGCATCTATGGAATGTATATTAAAGAAATAAACATCACACCAGATACATGTACAGACTCTGTTAGAAGTACCTATTGATTTTTTAAAAATCCATGTTGTTTTTAAACAATAACTGTATCATTCCCATATTTGTACAGTTTCTATTACAACAATTACAAATGGTATGAATATATTTAGAAAATTGGTTAAGGCTAACTTCTAAATCAATATAATAGATTTTAACATTCAGCTGGGAATTGGTTTTATTAGCAGGCTATATGTATATTCTAAGGGCTCCTGATTCTGTGGGATATGTCTTTTAGAAGCATAGATATTTTTTATAGAAAGTTACCCCTAAAAATTGGCCATTTGCTTAAAAGTAGTTTGTACTACACATTGACGGAGAAATAAGTCATTGAAATTGGTTTAGTCAATTGTGATCACAAGTGCCATCTTTAAATTTATGCAAAAAAAAATTCCTCATTGTTAATTTATATAGTATTTTGTTTTTGTTTTTTTTTTTTAAAGAGGTACAATTCATTCCCAACTTTCTTCCTTCCATGAAAATTACCAATTGAAAATTAGTACATACATGTACCATGTATAACTGTAGGAAATATAGCTTAAAATGTATATTACCACATACTTCTTGTTAATATTTTTTCTATTTTTCCTTGCAAAATTTTCCCTATTAAATATTTATTGACAAGATAACCTTTAATTAATTTAGTGTATTCAAGTAAACATTAAAGATTTATGCATGACTTACAATTGAGAAATCATGTTTTCACAAATTAACACTGTTAAATGAGATTAACTCATATTTGCTGCAAAAGTTCATATATATGCTATACATGTATGTCATATCGTATGTTCTGTTATGTTCACTAACCTTAATATTAATACTTATTTCTAACAAGTGGACTGGAGGGAGGTAAAAGGTAAAGCAGACTGTTGTATTATCTTGGTGTTTGATTTACCTCCCTTTTATAAATGAATATATACTATCCATGACAAAGGGGGATATTTGTGTATGAAATTATACTGAATGAAGTGCATGCTTTAAGAGTGCTACATGTAGCATTTCTGTATTATAGAAAGCCAAAGGTGCTTAAAGGCTTTAATGTATATTTGAGGGTAGTGGTTTACAAATCTATAAACATTCACAAATGTGTATATGTATGTGTGATTATCCTCAGGGTAATTATCTTCCTTTCTCTGATATTTAAAAATTATTTTATTTATATTTTATTCTTTATTTCAACATATGTATGTATCTCTGTTGTAAAACTTTATTTCTAAAGATAAGAAGGCAGCTCAAATGTTTGATCATGTTGATAAATAATTCTTTTTTTGTAATATTGCATTTTATGATTTCTGTAATAAATTTTAGTATTTATTTCATCATGCTCATATACTTGTAGCAATTTTCATGTTTTTACCCCAGTAAAGAATGTTGGGATTTAAAACTGCATTTTGATATACTTAATATGTGCTTTCTCTTTATCCTAATATATATATAGCTATTTATACACACTATTTATGTAAGACAGGGAAAGATTTTGCTGTATAGTACTGTGACGAAGCTGATCTTTGACTGATTTGATTGACAGGTGTGAGTGAGCTCCCTTTGTTTGACTTCTCTCTGTGGGACCTGTGTCGATACCTAGAAGTTAAAGATCTCATTCTACTCTTCACCAGCGTTCTCCTAGAGCATCAAATTCTTCTGTATTCATCTGGTAAGTTTATACCAATCAATCTATTAAATGATAAAAATACATCATCTAATTAATTATGCTCCCCTTCGAAGAAGGGAGGGCATATTGTTTTGCTGCTGTCTGTCTGTCGGTCGGTCTGTTGGTCCATTTAGTTTCCGTTCAGTTTCTTCATAACTGTTGCACATACTGAAATGAAATTTGGTATACAGGTATATCAGTTGAATATCTAGGTCAAGTTCTGTTTTGGGTACGATCGCACCATAATTGACAGAGTTATGCCCCTTGGACTTAGAAAAATTCCAATTATTTGCAGTTTCCGATCATTTTCTTTGGAGAGGTTGCACATTTTGAAATGGAACTTAGTATACAGATTAGTCAGATAAATATCTAAGTCGAGTTCTGTTTTGGGTATGATCGCACCATAATTGACAGAGTTATGCCCTTGGACTAAGAAAAATTCCATATTTTTGCAGTTTCTGTTCATTTTCTTTGGAGAGGTTGATTTAGTATATAGATTAGTCCGATGAATATCTAGGTCAAGTTCTGTTTTGGGTATGGTCGCACCATAATTGACAGAGTTATGTCCCTTGAACTTAGAAAAATTCCAATTATTTGCAGTTTCCCATCATTTTCTTTTGAGAGGTTGCACATATTGAAATGGAATTTAGTATACAGATTAGTCTGATGAATATCTAGGTCAGGTTCTGTTTTGGGTATGGTCGCACCATAATTGACAGAGTTATGCTCCTTGGACTTAGAAAAATTCCATATTTTTGCAGTTTCCGTTCATTTTCTTTGCAGAGGTTGCACATATTGAAATGGAATTTAGTATACAGATTAGTTCGATGATTATCTAAGTCAAGTTCTGTTTTGGGTACGATCGCACCATAATTGACAGAGTTATGCCCCTTGGACTTAGAAAAATTCCATATTTTTGCAGTTTCCGTTCATTTTCTTTGGAGAGGTTGCACATATTGAAATGAAGTTTAGTATACAGATTAGTCAGATGAATATCT
>NW_026920605.1:0-17296 GCF_032062105.1 Saccostrea cuccullata
GTAGATACAGTCCCTCCTGGCGAGTGTGAGGGAGATCTCCAGCATGATGGAACAGAAGAACGCCATCCACGCCGTGGCATCCGCCTGAACCAGGTAGCCACCTACAACCAATATAAATGTTCTTATGCATACAAAACTAATAGTATGCAAAAAGAAAGTGAAAGCAAAATACTTTGTGAGTAATTTATCAATTTTTATCAAGTTTGCTTTATTTAAAAAAAATATCTTGGTCCTGAGTTATTTCTGTCATTTCATGATTGCAAACAATCTTGCCCTGTTTTAAATTTGCCCAGTCATATATTTGTTCCAGAAATTAAATATACTGTATTCTTTGAATTTCCCCCATTTTAAATTCGCCCAGATGAATGTAGGCTGAGAAGGGCAAAAGCTAAACATAGGTAAAAATTTCCCTAGATAGAGTATATCGGATCAACATACTGAGGTCAAACAACTGTACAAGTCTAAACTGTGAACTGTTGGAGGGATAACAATACCTGTTGGCAATGGTTTAGAACGGTCAAAAATTCCAATGTTATCTAGCCCAAGAAATCCTCCAGTAAAAATGTTCCGTCCCTCCAAATCCTTTCTGTTAATCCACCTTAAATTAAAAAATTAGTAGGAATAATGTGCTTAAACACACTGACAATTAATATTATATATGTTTTACTGAAGAGAAACTTTACCATGTAAAATTCATGATGAGTTTGTGAAAGCATCTTGCCAGAAAGCCAAGGTCTCGCTTGTTCTTTGGACCTGAGGCTTTGTATACTCTTAAAACTGCATAGGCATGAACTGGTGGATTTACATCTTGAAAACTAAATTCATATGCTGGTATCTGAAAATTAATATTGAAAGGTGTTTTAGGTCTTCACACCCTTAATTCATTATACATATATCTAAATATTTATTTTTTTCTTGTAGAATTTATAAACCAGAAGAATCTTGTAATAAGAATTTTATTTCACCTGCCCATTTGGATGCATGTACCATTCCCTGAGAAAAAGTTGTAGCTGATCCTTAGCAAACTGTACATCAATGTCTGCCATTGGAATCATATGGAAGGCCAAGTCCCAGGAAGCATACTGAAGTAAAGCAACAAACACTTTAATTTTTCTGTATTACAGCTTCCCAACAAGCATACTTTTTAAAATTTCTCTTGTTTAAACTACAGACAGTTCTGGATATTCTCATTCTATTGACAAGTTTTAACTTTGTTACAAAACCTGTAGAAATCTGAAGAGTTGAAAGGACTTTTTAATTATTTATTATACATGTATTATCATAGTAACATGCTGCACTGATTTACCCAGGGATATTCCCATTTGTCTGGGACTGAGATGACATCCATATTAAAGAGGTGCATCCATTCAAAGTTACGTCCCCTGAGCCTGGAGGCAGGGGGTTTGGGTTGGTTCTTATCTCCCTTTAGCCATTCCTCAATGACGTAGTAATAGAACTGTTTACTCCATAGCAGCCCAGCATAGGCCTGACGGGATACCTGTCTTTGTTGTTTGTCCTTCATTGGAATTTTCTGGCATCCAATAAAAATTCAGTTTCAAAAGTGGACTACATTTTTCAATACATTTCACTCTTTCATTAATCTTTATTTTCTTGTGGTGCAATAAGAACCTGTGAATATTTGTATTTCTGATAAATTATTTGAATTCAGTTCTTTTCCAAATTCTTTTATCTGAAAAATATAAAATTATAAATGTACATGTGTTACAAACCTCTTCATAAAAGATGTCTGCCTCCCTCTGTCTATCCTGGAAGGTGTCATCAAAATCTGGTCCAAAGATTCCATGCTTGGGAGCCTCCAGTTCATAGTACAGCCTCACTCTGATGGTGAAATCTTCCCTAGGGTCAAGGGTCAGGACATAGTGAGCAGCACATTTTGTTCCACAATGTGATGGGTTTACAGCTGATTTCTGTCCTTTCAAATAATTTTAAAATTAAACTTCATGACTTTTGGAGAGATGTACTATTTTTTTCAGAAAGCCACATAAAACAGCTTTTCTTAAAATACTGTAAGTCGTTTAAATTTAATTAAAATTTTTTATAAGCATTGAAATGTTTTTTAAAACTAACGATAGCATTCACGATGGGTTTAATTTCATATAAAAATGATGAATTGCCAACATAGTGAAATTAAAACCATTGTGATTATTTGCCAATCTACAGTTTCATAAACTGATAAAATCCCTTTTCATTAGTCATTAAGCTTTGCCCTAAGAAGACGATACCTTTGATGACATAGTCATGGAATGCATCCTTAGCATATCCTTTGCTTTCCATATTAAACAAACGTTTGAAATTTGTGTCATTTTCTGTAAACAAGAGTTCAGGTTCTTTGTTGTTTTGATCCACATCTACCTCCCAGAAAAATGGCCCTGATAAAAAAAACAACAAAAAAAGTAAAACCATCATGTAATTCTGTGATATATTAGTCAAAATGCCTTTGAAACACAGTTTCTTCTTTTTTAAATAGAATATGTACTTTATGCCTGTATCAAAAGACTTCAATATGTTACTCACCACAGTAAGCAGCTGGGGGTGAGGCTTGGTCCACTGTAGGGTCTATGTGATGACCTTGATCCTCCCCTGAAAAAGGATGAGATCAGTAAAAGAGGTACAGGATGATCTTAGAAGTGATTTACGAATCAATGTACTACAAAAAGTCATTCAGGGACAAACCTAGCGTAGGATGGTCACATTTCACCTTGGTGTTGGACACTTGACTGAGATGGGGCTTTGGAGTCACACAACACTGAAGTACAAAGAAAAAAATGAAACTTTTCTGCTTTAAAATCAATGTTATCAGAAAATTTAACAGAGGCCCAAGATTCTACAAGGAAATATTAATACAGATGTAATTATGCAAAAATTTCAAAGAATGTGTAATTTCCTAAGTATCAACTGACAAGGTTCTAGATATCCAAATGTTTTCAACTGTATCATACCCTAATCCATTGGGCATAGTAAACAACTTTGTTTTAATTTCACCATTTTTACATTTGAAATTTACTTTACTTTCATTAGTTTTTGCAAAGATTTTTTCAATGCAGTTCTATCAATTAACTTTTCTGAGAGAAACAGTCTAGTTCATGAACTTATATACATGTGTACATGTATGTATTTCTGTTAGGAAGTAAAATTCTATGTCAACATTTACTTACATAGGCGTCTTTGCCCCATGACCAGACATTTCTGAACCACAGCATGGGGAGCACGTGAACCGTGGCTCGTTCCGTGCCTCTGTTGGAGATGGTATACTTCCCTAGGACATCATTAGGACTGTGTTTACAATACTCAGCCATTACATCAAAATAACCCTGATCAAATACACCTGAAAAGTAAAACAAGTTTGCAAAATGTATTATGCTATTCATATTCACCACCATAATATAATGTTTACTTTGGTATGATGGATGTATGAAACAAGCTGCTCCAATTCATATTAAATTTTGATAATGCTCATCACTGGAAATCCACTGTTAAGTCTTGCTTCTCTTACCATGAGAAGCAAGACAGTCCAGGGGTGGTTGGCTGGGGGTAGGGGTTGGTAATACTGCTTTTTTTCTTGAGTGCACTATTCAAACACTAAATGATCATTAAATTCACTTATTGCATTGTGGTATGTTATAATAAGGCCTAGAAAAAAAATGTTTGTTTCCGCTTTCAGGCTGAAAAAATATAGGGTAGGTAGGTAGGCAATTTTTTTTTTTTGATAAAAATTTTTTTGCTTCTTTAATCAAAACGTGTATAGAAGTAACATTAATGACAAAAGAAATGGTGTTTTCAAGCATTACTGTGACTTAACTTATAATAGAAAGGTGACCCAAACTTCTTTCTGTCTTGAAAAGCTTGCAAAGTTGGAGGCTACAATTCCCTGGTTGAAATCTTGCACATCATGGGACAAAAGCATTAAAAAAATATTTAGGGTCGGCACTATAAATTAGGGTCGGTCGGGAAAGTGGAAACAAACATATTTTTTTTCTAGGCCTAAGCAAGGTTTTTCTTGAGTGCACTATTTAAATACTAAATGATCATTAAATTCATTTATTGCATTGTGGTATGTTACAATAAGCAAGGTTTTTGCCCAAAATTTAGCAAATTTTGCTGAAATTTTTTATCCAGGGTTAATATGTGAAAGAGTAAGGTGTCTGAAAACAGACAAAAATAAATTTATTTTAACCTTTGACCTGGGATAAAATTAACCAACTCACCTGTGTCCAGAATTTCATATTCTGGCATCAGGAAGCCCCGTACTTTGTTTTCGTGTTCCAGTTTGCTGTAGGGGTATTCCTCCTGGGGATATTTATAGAGGGCCTTCATGTAGGAGTGGGTGGGAGTACTGTCCAAGTAATAGTACAATTCCTTGACATCCTCCCCATGGTTCCCCTGGTAACAAACCATACAAAAGTGCTTATAGATCGGTACATAAGATATCCGTACTATATGATTCGATCTAGCCATATTGTTAGATAAGGAATGTTTGATAATCTCTCTCCTTCAATATACCTGGTGTCCAGTGAGTCCAAAAAACCTCTCCTTTAGGAAGGGGTCCTTGGTGTTCCAGAGCGCCAGGCCCATACAAAGTCGCCCCTGCCTGTCACAGATTCCCAGAAGGCCGTCCTCTCCCCACCGATAGGCCCGGGACCGCGCATGGTCATGTGGGAAGTAATTCCAGCTGAAGAAATAAATTATATTCAGTCCACGAATTAAAGATATATTTTATTAATTATCCATGAATTAATTTGAACATCAGACATAGTCATTCTCTCTCTTCAAGTAATGTTTTCTTGTAACTTCTTTTGAGTTAAAGCCATATGTGGCGTATGTACAATGAAAATCATTAGACTAAAATTATAAGAACTTATTATTTGTATCATTACTTTATATAAAGATAGAATTTTTCCGTAAATTACAAAATCTAAGTCAATTGCGCTATAAAGATATCACAATTTAATTTGGGTTCTCGGAATTTTCTCCGACTCGGAAGAAAATACAAAAGATTTAAATAACACAATACAGAGAAGCTAAAATCGTATTATTAGATGAAACAAGGTGTTCTCCGTGTTCAGAATTGTATGAAAAGTTTTAATTTAAATGTATTAACTATATTTCTTTACTTAATTTTGTATTTTTCAAAAATATATTTTTTTGATCAGTTACGCCATATATGGCTTTAAGGTGTATCTTTAAGCAAAATGTTTATGTACAGAGTTATTCCCCTTACAATGTGTTACTGCACCTAGAACTCCTGAGCACAAAGCTATTAATAGAGAATATGTGTATTTGTCCTGAACAGCTGGTGAGGGGATGAATGCAAAAATATAATAGATTGCTGCCAAAGATAAGAGCATGCATTGTCCTTCTAAATCAATAACATCAACAACAGCTCAAAAAGATTAGTAGCACTGAAACCAGATCTGCAAAAAAATGTTCTGGAGAAATGTATACTTCTGTGTCTTAAAAGAAATATCTATCAATCTAAAATTCAATTTGAAGTTGCTTTTTTTTAAATTTTTTATCAGATTCTTAGTTTTCATATATCAAAGATATCTATGAAAAAAATATCTTTCAGATGTTTTAGTCATGCAAGGATCATGTATAACACTATTCAAACTGTGACATGTGAAAAATATTGCATATTATTTGACTAAAAAATAGTTATCCTTATAATAGAACATTTGTCATGCAAACCCTTTTTTTCATATTGAAGCAATTGCTACAAAATGTCGTACTTTATGTATATCATATATAATTTAAGATTATTATTTTCAAAAGATTTGCTATTTTCTCAATTCAACTATCCTTGTTTTTAAAATGTGATTCACTACTTTATTTTCCTGGACAGGTTTTATAAAATGTTCAGATCACTGAAGTACACGATACAGAGTGTATTTATCTATAGTGAGATCAATGTAGAACAAGGAAGGACGTCCCATCAAAGTGGGAGCTTAAGACAATCATCTACTTCCTATGACTTATCAATGCATAGCATTTCCTGGAGTCTGCATGTACTCTCTCTCCCTCTCTCTCTTCTCTCTCTCTCTCAGAACAATATATCTGTTATTAATGCCATTTATCCACCTTAAATCTCATGACAAGTGATGCCACGTGTTGAAGACCTGTACCAAATAGATACTCAAATCCTACTGAACATTCACTCCACACCTCAGATGAAGAGAATAGCTTTGATGCTGTAATATTGTTGACATTTAGAACTGATGTTTCATTGACTAGTAAAGTACATGTACTGATAAATCAGAGATGTGCCATCATTAGTTATGTAATTCCATACATTATACCAACATAAAATCTGAATCTTGGAACAATACTATGTAAACAAGATGGTCCTTCCTTAAAATGTGTCAAAAACTTGATATACATGATGTGGAAAAATAAGACTCGGTTTTACAATGCAAGCACTTACTATCCTTGTTATTTTGTTATTTACTTGATTATAGCCTTAATGATTCAGACATAGTATTATTCGAAATTACTTTCTATGCCCCAGTCACTATGACATGCTCTGCTCCAGTCATTTTTTTTCAAGCAACGTAGATGTGAACATGGATAATTAACAAGAGGCCCAAGGGCCTTGAATCGCTCTTCTGATAAATTGTACAATCTATCACTTCTATCTGAAGCCTCTAACCTTAAGTATCCTAAGGCCAAGTTGCATCAACTGACAAAGTTTGATGATTCTTAACCAATAATGACTGAAAATATTTTTAATAATAAAGCTATAAAAAACCATAAGTACATCACAGTGACCTATATCAAGATTGAAGTTTTCTGACGACTCAAGATGCATTAATAAACAAAGATTGAAGATTCTAAGCCAATAAGTATTTGAGATATTTAAAAGTAGGTCACCGTGACCTACTTTTTTGTCTACATTCTTTGAAAACCCAAGATACATCAACTGACAAAGTTTGATGATTTTAAGCCAAAAAGTATCTGAGATATTCAAAAGTAGGTCACCATGACCTACTTTTTTGATCGACATTCTCTAAAAACCAAAGATGCAACAACAAACAAAGTTTAGTGATTCTAAACCAGTTAGTACCATAGATACTTAAATAAAGCCATAAAATGTCGAAAGTAGGTCACAGTGACCTACTTTTTTGACATCATTCTCCGAAAACCCAAGATGCATCAACTTACAAAATTTGATGATTCTAAGCCAATAGGTACCATAGATACTTAAATAAAGCCATAAAATGTCAAAAGTAGGTCACCGTGACCTACTTTTTGGTCATCACTCTCTGAAAACCCAAGACGCATCAACTCACAAAGTTTGATGATTCTAAGCCAATAAATACCTAAGATACTAAAATATAGCCATAAAAAGTCGAAAGTAGGTCACAGTGACCTACTTTTTGGACATCATTCTCCGAAAACCAAAGATGCATCAACTTACAAAGTTTGATGATTCTAAGCCAATAAGTACCATAATTACTTAAATAAAACCATAAAATGTCAAAAGTAGGTCACCATGACCTACTTTTTGTTTGTTACTCTCCGAAAACCCAAGATGCATCAACTCACAAAGTTTGATGATTCTAAGCCAATAAATATCTAAGATACTAAAATATAGCCATAAAATGTTGAAACTAGGTCATCGTGACCTATATTTTGGTCGACATTTTTCAAAGTCACAAGATGCATCTGCTGACCAAGTTTGATGATCCTAGGTCTGAAGGTAATCAAAATATGCCTTTTAAACAATTCGAAAACAAATGACTGCAAAATTCAAAAAGTAGGTCACAGTGACCTACTTTTTCATAAATATCTTTTAAGGTCCCAAGATGCATCAATTAACAAGATTTGATGATTCTAAACCTCTCAGTGTCTGAAATAATTGGATTAAATGTTTTAAGAAGAATTAGTCATAAAGTTCAAAAAGTAGGTCACGGTGACCTACTTTTAAGCTGACGTTGTTCAATGACCCAAGATGCATCAACTGACAAAGATTGACGATCATAGGCCTTAAAGTGCCCGAAATATGCTTTCAAATCAATTTAAAAACAAATGCCCATAAAATTTAAAAAGTAGGTCACCGTGACCTACTTTTGAGTTAGCATGATGTGAAGTCCTGAGATGCATCAACTTATAAGATTTGATGATCCTAGTCCTAATAGTAAGCAAAATATAAACGTTTTTATTATTTGTAAATTTAGGTCAACTTTGAAGTGACCTTGAGACCACGCCCTTTGCCCGAGGGTCATGCCTTGAACAATTTTTTATCTTCAACATATCCTGATCCTTGTATGTAAGTTTGGTGAAAATCTGCCTGGTGGTTCTGGAGAAGAAGATTTTTTAGCAACCAGTACTTTTGGTTTTGTTTTCCTGATTATCTCCCCTTGTTTAAGGGTCCCAACCCTTATTTTAGTATAAAGGGTAGCCCTTGGGCCAAGGATACCCTGTGACAAATTTGACACTGATTGGCCAAGGGGTTCTTGAGTTATGGCCCATATTCTAAAAAGTTAACGCACACCGCACACCGCACAAATGGCCATAGCATTAGCTCTTTGAGCCTTTGGCTCAGAAGAGCTAAAAATAAATTCCTCATTCTGTGTAAATGCATATTTTTTGTTTTCAAAGCAAAACTGTTATGATATCTTAAGAAATTATTGTAAGATTTCCAGTGTATAATCTTACTTAAAAAGGTGTAAGAGGGAAGGGTGACTCTAAAAAATGACTGACTAAAAATAAGATATTGAATACTAAAAAAAATATTTACAATATAATGCTTACTGTGGTCATTTGAGTTAACACTATTTGAAATACAGGCACTTGATTTGAAAGTTTTAAAAGTCCCTTTGATTTTACAATGTACGTGAATCTGTCACAGAAAGGTCAATAATCCTATTGCAAAATTATGAGTACTACAGGAAATTTTAAGATCGTGACCTACATATTGAATGGAAAAGAAACCATACCCCTTCCTCTCCCCCCTTCATAGAGAAAAAAAGGAACAAGATGATATACACTCGTGAGCTGGAGTAAATGAAAAAAGAAAACAATTATATACTTTTATACTTTGTTTGGAAAAATGTTCAACAATTGTATTGATCGAATGATGTAGAATAAATGTAAAGATTGTATACATAATAAACAATCTATATGAATTATTCATGTATATATATTTAAGTATATTAAAAAGAACATTTGCAGGATAGTGACATTTAACATGTCAGTCTGGAGAAATATATTACAGTGAAATAGATGTAGGTCAGAATTATATGTATTTTGGCAACAATAAACGTCTTGGTATATTAACCTCTGGGCCTACCAAGAGAAGCGAATAAACACACACTGTACATACGTTTTTGTATAGTTTTGCAAAACGCGCAAAAAATGTTACTTATTTTCCCGCAAAATATAGTTATAATTTATACGTTTGATTTGTCGGGTTAGAGTTTAATTAAACCTATGTGTATATCACTTGTCTTACCAATTTCCATCTTCAGAATAATCCTCTCTCACCGTCCCCCACTGGCGCTCCGAAAGGTAGGGCCCCCATCTTTTCCAGTTTTTTGCCCTCGTTCTATCCTCCCTCAGTCTCTGTCTCTCTGGGGTCGTCATGAGGCTACCGCGCTTTCACTTAACATAAGAGCACGCGGTGATAGTGTTTATATTTACTACAGCACGCATCAGTGAATCCACACTCCAACATTTCACAGGAGGCTGATCCAAGTAAAGAATCTAGGGGTGTACAGGATCGATTTCATTGACGGGCAAACGGACAAAAATGTCCATAGACCCCTAATCATTTTGCGGGAAAATCCAACAATCAAATTAAACATTTTCGACTTCTCTACCTACATTGCAAGCAATGATTGTCAGTGTCAGATTAATTCTTAAATATTATAATTACATGTAGATAAATTGGGAAACGTAATGTTAATTATTAATTAATTACATGAAATGAACTTTTTGAAGAAATAATGAATGAAAATTGATTAAAAGCAAATTGATTCACGAAAAAGCAACTTAAAAAAAAAAATCCTTTCATCAGTATCTGTCCGTGAATACTTATAAAAGCAGGGGCGTAGCAACCGGGGGGGGGGGGGGCCCCCCCCCCCACTTTTTTTCCCAACCTTACTTATACTATAGGAAATGTTAATTGAAAGCCTTGTTGCCCCCCCCCCCCCCTCTTTTAGTGATGTACCGAAAATATAGTAATAGAGTTGGTAATGAAAGTGAAAAAAAAGTATTTGTCACAATGAGAAAAAGTTTACCTACCCACCCCCCCACCCCCCCCAATAGAAATAGGATTTTCGACTTTGGGCAACTTTCTCCCCCCCCCCCCCCTTTTTTTTGGCTTGTCCACTTTTTCTGGTAATTATATTTTTTTTTCCCTGGCTGCCCCCCCCCCCCCCCCCCCCCCCCCCACTTTCAAAAACGATGCTACGCCACTGAAAAGTACTTTTAACGTTTATTTTTAATGTTAATGAACATGTTTATCTTTCTTAAAGTATACACTTAATGCTAAGAGATGGGTACCCCAAAGCGTAACAGACAGACGGAGACGGACGGACGGACATACCGATTACTATACACCCTCCCGCTTTTCAATATTGGCTGGTATAATGAAAATACAAGAGACTTGATTTCAAACAATATGTTTACCGCAGACAAAATTAATATTTTTTTCTTCACTTAAAAGTATCCACTGGGATTGTCTTACACAAGACTTGGTATACATGACTTCTAGTTGCATTCCATCTAAATCTACAAAATCTACAAAAACGGGACACCTTGGTCCTCGACATTTCATCTGCCGATATATCAATTTCGTTATACTAGCATTAAAATTAATTATAACATCCTTTTTGGATGCAAATGACAGAATCATAATATATATATTATACCAATTTTTATGTTATTAGGCATAGGATTAATTATTTTAACAATCTTTTAATGAAGCGCATGGACATTAAAATTTATGTAACGCTGGGAAATCAGAAAATGACGACAATCGCCGTATATCTCGATATACGATAAAAACGTCTAAAATATATTTTAAGTATGATATTGTCATAATTTATATATTTTCCTTGCCATTGAAATATAACACTTGATATCTTCAAGCAAAACCATCTCTGCACAACCACACAAATGAATTTTTCAATACTCTGTTTAAAAGAAACACCAGTATCGTGCGCGACGTCAACGCGTAATTTTCGCGAATATACGCGAAACTTTCGCGTTATATCGCGAAGTTATATTATGTATATAGTAATGTTACTTAGAGACCTTTGATCTTGAATGACAAACATGAAACATGAAGGCAGACGGGAACTTCTGTGAATTTATGAATTACTTTTTCTCAGAAGATGTAGAGGAGAAATGACGCGAGAATAGGATAGATATGAGATAAGTCTTATAGATTTTTGCATTTTATTTAAAATCCCTAATAATTAATAAAATTAATATTCCTTCAAAGATTTTCTTGTTTTCACTGTTGAATTCAAGAAATTTTTAAGATTGATTTTTTTAGAGTTTGTACACTTTGCAACATCTTTCAGAAAGGTATATCACTTTTGTCTTCATGACACATGCATGTAGCATTAAGGATGGTGTGGGGGGGGGGGGCATTTTTTCTGAAGGAAATGTTCATTGAAAGTCAGGTTGGCCCTCCCAATTTCGGTTGCAGTATTATAAAATAAGGGAAATTTAAGGGTAATGTAGTTTGAGTACAAAAAAAAAATGGTACTAAAAGAAGTTGGACACCCCCTGCCCTAAAATAGGATTTTTGAGATTGGAGATTTTTCCTTTTTTTCTTGCTAAGTTTTTTTCAGGTAAGTTGAGATTTTTTTCATAGGGAACCACAATTCTCTAAATTTGCTTCCTTAATTCAAAAGTGTACTTGTGAAAAAAGATACTAGTAATATGCAAGCACCACCCTTCACTTCTTACTAAAATCTCAAAAATTAAGCATCTTTTCATAGGTGTGTAACTGCACCATAGTTCTGTCTTGCACCAAGATGTTAGAGTTACTACAGTAAAACTTGTCTCGATGGGGCATTACACCAAGATTGTTAGAGTAACTATGGTAAAACATGCCTCATTGGGGCATTACACCAAGAAGTTATAGTTACTACAGTAAAACTTGTCTCAATGGGGCATTACACCTAGAAAGTAGAGTTACTACGGTAAAACTTGTCTCAATGGGGCATTACACCAAGAAGTTAGAGTTGCTACAATAAAACTTGTCTCAATGGGGCATTACACCAAGAAGTTAAAGTTACTACAATAAAACTTGTCTCAATGGGGCATTACACCAAGATGTTAACAGATACTACAATAAAACTTGTCTCAATGGGGCATTACACCAAGATTGTTAGAGTTACTACAGTAAAACTTGTCTCAATGGGGCATTACACCAAGAAGTTTGAGTTACTATAGTAAAACTTGTCTCAATGGGGCATTACACCAAGAAGTTTGAGTTACTACAGTAAAACATGTCTCATTGGGGCATTACACCAAGAAGTTAGAGTTACTACAGTAAAACTTGTCTCATTGGGGCATTACACCTAGAAAGTAGAGTTACTACAGTAAAACATGTCTCATTGGGGCATTACACCAAGAAGTCTGAGTTACTACAGTAAAACATGTCTCATTGGGACATTACACCAAGAAGTCTGAGTTACTACAGTAAAACTTGTCTCATTGGGGCATTACACCAAGAAGTCTGAGTTACTACAGTAAAACTTGTCTCATTGGGGCATTACACCAAGAAGTTAGAGTTACTACAGTAAAACTTGTCTCATTGGGGCATTACACCAAGAAGTTAGAGTTACTACAGTAAAACATGTCTCATTGGGGCATTACACCAAGAAGTTTGAGTTACTACAGTAAAACATGTCTCATTGGGACATTACACCAAGAAGTCTGAGTTACTACAGTAAAACTTGTCTCATTGGGACATTACACCAAGAAGTCTGAGTTACTACAGTAAAACTTGTCTCATTGGGGCATTACACCAAGAAGTCTGAGTTACTACAGTAAAACTTGTCTCATTGGGGCATTACACCAAGAAGTCTGAGTTACTACAGTAAAACTTGTCTCATTGGGGCATTACACCAAGAAGTTAGAGTTACTACAGTAAAACTTGTCTCATTGGGGCATTACACCAAGAAGTTAGAGTTACTACAGTAAAACATGTCTCATTGGGGCATTACACCAAGAAGTTTGAGTTACTACAGTAAAACTTGTCTCATTGGGGCATTACACCAAGAAGTCTGAGTTACTACAGTAAAACATGTCTCATTGGGACATTACACCAAGAAGTCTGAGTTACTACAGTAAAACTTGTCTCATTGGGGCATTACACCAAGAAGTCTGAGTTACTACAGTAAAACTTGTCTCATTGGGGCATTACACCAAGAAGTTAGAGTTACTACAGTAAAACTTGTCTCATTGGGGCATTACACCAAGAAGTTAGAGTTACTACAGTAAAACATGTCTCATTGGGGCATTACACCAAGAAGTCTGAGTTACTACAGTAAAACATGTCTCATTGGGGCATTACACCAAGAAGTTTGAGTTACTACAGTAAAACTTGTCTCATTGGGGCATTACACCAAGAAGTCTGAGTTACTACAGTAAAACTTGTCTCATTGGGGCATTACACCAAGAAGTTAAAGTTACTACAGTAAAACTTGTCTCATTGGGGCATTACACCAAGAAGTCTGAGTTACTACAGTAAAACTTGTCTCATTGGGGCATTACGTACACCAAGAAGTTAAAGTTACTACAGTAAAACTTGTCTCATTGGGACACCAGGCACTTGTTCAGATTAAATTGATCAGATTTAGACAACATTCTAAACAATGAAATTACTGAAACTGAAAGTTAACATTGTATTAGAGGAGATTTCGGAATATACAACATCCAGATCAGACAAGTTTCACTGTGATTTTCAGCTTGATCTTGATGAATGTGTAACTACTGGAGAATTAGAACTTATCATTTCTTCTGTTCTATTTGTGCTTTTACAGAGCACTAATGTGATGCACTAAAACCTATTTTTTTAATCCCTTTTAAGCTTTTATTTATTTCCTCTTTACTGTCTGAATGGCACATGTAGGTTTACTATTGATAAGAGTATCATTACTTATTGGCACTTTTCAATCAACCAATCAAGAGAGAGAGAGAGTCTCCGACCAATTACAGTAAAACAGCTCATAATGAAGTGTGATTTTGCTTGAAGTCACAAAGAAAGCAATAACTCATTATAAGCATGTTCAGTATAACCGTGTTTTACTGTTTTAAGTTAGGGAGAAGTAAACTACATGTACATATGTGTTGCCTTTTCCTTCATTAAAACTTGTACTAAACAAACCTAGAAGACAGTTTACCTCATTCTAACTTTTATTATACTCCCTAGTTTGTCCAATAATACAGACAAATTACTCTTCTTAAGTAAAAATTGGCTTGACAGAGTTAATTATCAACACCAGCAGATTACAAATGAACTGCTCAAATGTCAGGCAAAAAGTACATTATAAGTGAAGAAAAACAAACAGTTAATGAGAATTCTAGCACATCTGTAAGTCTATCATAAGAGTCATTTATTACAGAATAATTGTCCTTATTACAAAAGAGAAAAAAAGATGATTTACTTTCATGATCAAAAATTAAACACACCAAAATGATAAAACAAGAGGTACAAAGGTCATGTTATACAAAGTCAGAATTGAAAACAAATTAAAAAAAAACTTTCTTGATATTATAAAATATTCTCAGTTTTTTCATTTTGTAACTCAACACACAAAATACAATTCATGTTTCTTAGATCACTATAAAGACTCAATTCTTGTTTTAAAATCAAATTGGTTTTAATCCATTGTAATTTTCTATATTGTTAATTAGTTAACATACATAAGTCACTCATCTTCAAATTGTAAAACAGAGATTGTCAATTCAATATAAGAAAAAAATAAAAAAGCATAAAATATAAGCTAAGAAATCAGAAAAATCTATAATATAGAGATGAACATCATTGCTTGGAAAAATTATTAGTAAAAGTACTAAATCACTTACTCCAATCAGAAGACTCAAGTTTCATTGGTCATATAAACTGAATAAATTTCAAATCTATTTCAACTGGTCAAAAACACAAATAAATATCTGAAATCAACATGCAGTTTAAATAACTTCTTAAATTTAAAAATTTACCTACAAAAATTTGTGTATAAAAGTCTTGATACTGTTTTCTAATCTGGAATAAATATATCTGACATTTATTTGTGACACATTAATAATATATGCATTGATTTCATTTTTAAATGCTTGCTTGAAATGGCAGGGTAAGGTGTTTTCAATCATAAACAATTATTATCTAGTGAACATTTCATCCATTTCCAAAATAGACTTAAGTAATCAAAATGATTATTTCACACTAACGTATTATAAATAAACTAACAACACATTGATTATTGAAATAAATAATTCTTAAGTACACATAATTTAAAAAATCACAAGACTCAAAATATAAGCACCAACTACAAAACAGTTAAAAATGCAAAATGATTTTTGAAACACAAGTACCTGAGAACTGCCCACTTGTATTGACCATTATCTAAAGGGCATTTTGGAAGTATATTACATTGCTTGATTACATTCAAACATTATGCAAAATCTGAACTAATTTTTTCTCAAATAAAAATTAAGAATAAATCATTTTGAATTTTAAATATACCTTGAGGTCAGAGAAAGATCATATAAATAAACCTTGAGGTCAGAGAAAGATCATATACCTCTTATTATACCTAAAGATTGAACTTTGTTTCTTTAGTGAAAATAAAAGACTCCTAGAACAAAAATCCTTTCTTCTCACTACATCACTGTGAGTTTTACTTTTTCTCTTACAGATTTTGAGTTGAGATGACATGTCCTCTAATCATTTGATCCTTGCCTATGCTAATTCTGTCATGTTTGAGTTTTTAGTGAGAGTGAAAATCTAATGCAGTTAAGAATTCTACACAAATCTAAGACTCTTTGTCGATTAACTTTTTGATCAAGGTCATTCCCGGTTACCTATATGAAAAATTAGAAATTCCAAGTTGTTGATGTCAAAAGTGACTCACTATGGAAAACAGTCAGAGCCCATATTTGATCTTGGAGGGAATAAATAAATGATCTGATCTACTTACACAGAATGTAAAAGTGCAATATTCCTAAATGTAAATATGACCATTAAAAACGATACAAATCCAACCTAACAGCTCACATTTTATGACAAAGTAGACAAACTTGGATTATGAGTGACCAGAATATACATGAATATGTAACTGATGCATCTTAGAATTGATGCTAATTAAAGCTCAGAATTAAAAAATAAATTCATATGTTCTACTTAAGTGTGCACTTATCTTCTATTCAAAAGGCATTCATCTGATCAAGACTAGAGACACAAATTAACATTTATTTAACAAACTTTTAAGCACTGAATTGACAAACAACATTGTATATTTCTTGCCACTTTTTGTTTTGTTTCACAACCTTTTGTCAGAGTACCAGGGTATTTGTTTTAAACAAATAATTGTAGTGTTAAAAAAACATGTACCTCCATTTATTTCATGTACATGTAGAACTTTGGATTTCTATTACTTGTATTTATTTAATATTTTGTTAAACTGCACAAATTTGACACACGAAAAATATAGGTGAATGAAATTATATTATATTCCATTCAATTTATTGAAATAACAATGTTAGCATACAGTCAAGCAATACATATACTCTTAGAATTTTTTCAAGAACAATAAAATAATTAAAAAAAAAAAATCAACAGACCACTAGTCATTTGACCTTAAGTATTCAGGTCACAAAGTCCATGTAACTACAAAGTAACAATAGAATGAAAAACAACTAAACAAGAAACATAACAGTAACATATATTAAAACTAAGACTCATTTTAAATATATCTACATGTATATACAAAAATAAATATAATCTGTTTTTTTTTATTTGAATTTTTTATGTGTATTTTTATTACTAATCAAACAGAAGCTGTGTGAACTTTATAAACAATGCCATCTTAACCTAGCCTTGTTCTTATTCTGAAAGATATAAAAACATTCACACATAAAAATGTGTCACACACAAACAATGTAACAAAGGTAATGTAATACTATATATTCTGATTCATCGTTTTTTCTTTCATAGTTCGTAAGTAATAATTCGTTGAAACATGCTAAAGTTTTGAAATAAATTAGAAAAAAGGTCATGGAAGCATTTAAAAAAAAAAGGCTAAAAATAGAAACAAGT
>NW_026920606.1:0-17375 GCF_032062105.1 Saccostrea cuccullata
CCCAATAACAAAATTTAGACAGAAAAAAAAATGCAGATTTTGCCGATTTTCACTAGTATTTCATTATATTTCAGAGACTCATCTTAAAACTCTCAGCACACTTTCTTTAAGGTCTCTTTTGTTTTACTCCGAATCTTATATCGATATATCGTATCATTTGACTTGTAGACATTTTCTCTATGCTGCTGTTGATTTTTTTTTTTTAAAAGGAGGGGGGGGGATATAAGCATTTGTTAGAGAAAGAGTTGCAAATACCTCAACGACCTTAAGCTTGATATTGACCTTTGGGTCAATAGGGGGTCAAAGGTCAAGGTCATTTATCAAGGTCAAAGGTCAAGGTCATCAAAAAAGAGAGAGAGAGAGAGAGAGAGAGGGAGATAAACTTGAGATTAACTCTTGAAGCTGAATCTAGATAAAGGTAATGAATAAATCTTTATTACTTTTTGTGTAAGGGGTGAAAGGTCAAGGTCAAATATCAAGGTCAAAGGTCAAGGTCATTTTAAAAAAAAGGCATACATACAATTTTAACATTTTTCCAATGACCTTGACCTTTGACCTTGACGTAATCTTCAAGGTCAAAGGTCAAAAGATCTTATGCAGTTTGGCCCATGTCTTTACAACTTGTCGTTAAGAAGTTTTTAGTTCTTCGTAAACATCATAATCTGGCAGGGGCAATAACTACTTAAAATGGTTTACGAATTCTTTCGCACTAATGGAATGAGAAGTGTACTAAATTAGTCGCAGACATTGTTGAAGGTTTTGTACCTTTCCGGTTTACGGTTTCGGAGGAGTAGCGATAACAAGGGTTTACACTGAAAGGGGCACTAACTTTTAGAGGGTTCGATTTTAGGGGACAAGCATGGAATCTCTGAAATGGTTTTAAGAGTACATACTAAAGATGCAAAGAAGTTTAGAATTTGGTTAAGAACAAAAGAGCTATAAAAATGCCTAATTTTACATATTTTGAATGACCTTGACCTTTGACCTTGACCTAGATTTTAAGGTCAAAGGTCAATGAATCTTTTGCAGTCGGTCCCATGTCTCTACGCCTTGTCGTTTTAGAAAAGTTCTTGATATTCTTAAACATTGCAAACATTCAGGGGCAGAATTCATTATAGGAGTTTACGAATCCTTTCGCAATGTTTGATTGGAGAGTCTACTAAATCAGTCGTAAACATTAATAAAGTTTTGGAATCTCTGCGGTTTACGGTTTCAGAGAAGTAGCGATAACAAACATTTCTTGCAATTGGGGCAATAACTTCGAAAGGGGTCAAGGTTCATTTACGCAGGGTCAACTGCAATAATCTTTTACGGAGTACATTCTTATGGACTATAAATCTTTTGATAATCTTGAAACAAAAAAACATGCGGCGGAAAAATAATAAAAAAAAAAGAATAATAAACAGAAGAATATCAATAGGTCTTTCCACAGAAAGGTGGAAAGACCTAATAAAACATATGCTGCCATACGGGGATATCGGTGTTTTGCAAACACATCTTGTTTGTTTCTCTTTTCCTTTGTGTTTATGAATTCTTAACCTTTGTCTTTCTCCTGAGGAAGGAACAGGTATGCGTGTAAAATATTTTTATGTCATATATTACAGGAGCATTATTTATTACTATGCAGCAATATACCCTTATCATGTACATACTGGCTTATATCACAGCTTATTTGATACAAAAGAACCTGAATTACGAATGAACAATTTCTATATCAACAGTCTCATTTAAAGTCATCATTTCATAAGTTCCATAGTCGATACGTGAACAACGAGCATGTCAGCAAATACAGTCTATCATTTAGTCAAATGTTGACTGACATTTTTAGCTCACCAGAGCTCACCTGAGTTGAAGGCTCAAGTGAGCTTGTCTGATCAAAATTATTCCTTGTCTGTCCTTGTTTTTGTCCTCGTTGTCGCTGTCGTAAACTTTCATACTTTTAACCAAACTTCCCACAAGGTATTCTTGGGTGAAGGGGATTAGGGTTTCTTTAAATTAAGAGTCATGCCTCTCCTACATGTAAGGGGAGATAATTATAAATTAGTTATCATTATAATAATAATTAATTTTATTATAAAATCAACGGCATCTTTTAAATACCTTCTTCTTCAGAACGACTGGGCCAAGAAAGATAACAATCATGTCGAAGCATCCTCAGATAGTGTATATTCCGGTTTGTTCAAATCATGACCCCAGGGGTTAGGGTGGGACCATTATGGGGGTCAAAGTTTCACATAGGAATACATCGGGAAAGTCTTTAAAATTCTTCTACTCAAGAACCACTTGGCTAGGAAATATGAAACTCGTGTTGAAGCACCATCTGGTAGTGTAAATTCAAGTTTGTTCAAATCATGACCCCAGGGCTAGGGTGGGGCCATTATGGGGGTCAAAGTTTAACATAGGTATACATCGGGCAAATCTTTAAAAATCTTCTTCTCAAGAACCATTGGGCATAAGATTAACTCATGTGGAAGCATCCTCAGGTAGTGTAGATTCAGTTTTTTTCAAATGATGAATACCAGGGGAAGGATTGGCCACACTGCCAGGGGATCAAAGGGACCACTCATGCATTAACTAAACTGCTTTTTGCCTTTTCCTAGCCTCAGTACTCAGGTGAGCGATATGGCCACTGAGCCTCTTTTTTATACTTACTATTTTGGACAATATATGCACATTATGAATGTGTTTTTCCGTTATTTCCTGATCATGTGAAGGAACACAAGGCGGTGGTGACCGGTGGCAAGGGAAGCTCACTCCTCCATGACACCTTATCCCACCTCTGTTGTTTTAGAGGTTGTTGTTTGCTCTGCTCATGGTTTGTGTTATTTTTATCTAGAAAACATCTTCGTTATCTCAATATTTGTCACCCATACAATGCTCTGATTTTACTAAAATTGTGCGCTGATGGAAAAATTTGGGTACATCAAACCTGGTTTATTTTGGAGTATACCTAACCTGTGCCGTGATCAGGTATAACACACCTGTATCGTGTCTAAATACAACACTCTCATGGTGTTCACACCTGTATCTTGTCGTAGTACATCTCAACTGTGCCGTCTCAATTTATCTCACACCTTTATCGTAGCGCTTGTTGGAATACATCTTATCTGTCTGTACGTCTTGTAAAATGGCATCATACTATTTAAAATATTGAAATTTAATCACATATGAAGTTCAATAATTTTAGCATTTATTTATAAAGTTTATTACCGTCAATCTTAGAATCTTTGATTGCCGTTTGTTTATGCAAAATAAGGTTATTCCACCCTCCTATGATGTCATAGATTTTTGCAAAAAATGTAGTTTCAATTTATACCTAATAGAACAATATATTTTTGAAGAATGCTTTATAATAGGTGTAATGAAAAATATTGTTAAGTACAAGAATTTTAAAAAAAAATGCATTTTTTCTTTATTTAATCAATTATTCAACTTTTAAAAAATGTTAACAAGGGCAATAACTCCTTCTAAGGTCCCTTTATTCAAGCATTTGTTCAATTGTACTTTTAATTAAAATAGTTTCCCTGATATTCACAATTCAAAAGTATTTTATAAGTAGGAAGTATCTAATAGCATTCGGCATTAGAATTATGCATGTAAACCAGTTTTAACATATTTTTAATAATATGTTTACAAAAAAATGTGCGATTTTTTTGTATTGACATACACATTTTTAATTTATGTTTCGCATCTTAAGTAATATGGTGACCTATACATTTTTGCAATAATTGGAAAATTTAAAATATGAACCATTAAAATTGTGAGGGCGGTAACACCTAAGTAATTTTGACATATATGTATTATGTAAAAAAAAAAAACCAGTTTTTAAAGTAGCTGATAAATCAATTAGGCCACTATATTCATTGACATTATATAAATGGTGCCTGTTTTGGAGGGTAACATTTGAAATTGACACTCCAAGGAAAACCATTGTCAACCGAGGCGTAGCGGAGGTTGACAATGGTTTTCTTAGGGGTATCAATTTCAAATGTTACCCTCCAAAACAGGTACCATTTATTTTATTATACTGAATGTCTTTATTATACTGAATGATTTAGGACGTCAGGAAAAAGAAAACAACCGTCGATCGTCTTTACGTTCATGTATAGAAAGCTTTCACACTCACCGGTTCACTAATTTCCTTATTGTTTGTTTGATACTCGAATTAGAGTCATTTATCATATAAAGTTTCGTTATTTCTGGCTCACAAGCATGTTTCCTACACTCGCAAGCATGTATCGTCTGTCGTTTGTTGTTTTCAAGTAAGCTATATCGGACGCAAGCTTTTATTGACGTCAAGTTAATTCCGGTTCTTTCAAACGCGCAACTGACGTTTTGAGAATTCTACAGTGAACCGTACGCGCATAATTTCAGCGCATGTGGCATTACCGCTGTGTTACCCGTTATCACGTGTGTTGCTAAGGCTCAGGGTAATCGAAGGGATTGTCAACTGCGTCTAAACCAATCAGATTTAGTATTTAACATGAAAAGTATAATAATTTATATTGCTAACTCGGTGTGAAAAAATAATAATCAGTTATTCAATATATACCTTGGTAGAGATGCTTTTCAACAGTGGGATTGATTACAGTGGTATGTGTGCGATTTAGTTCAAAGGTTAACAATACATGAAGCATGATCTCAGTTACATAATGTAGTTATTTCTCCTGCTTTCATTCTACAGGTGACAGTATGTTACACACTCCGTATTTGTGGGCTAATCTCTCTGGAATGTACTTTACAACCAGAGACAAGGATAACGACGAATATATTGGTGCCAACTGTGCTGTTGAGTGGAGAGGAGGCTGGTGGTTTCGATATTGTCACGAAGCCTTCCTTGGGCCCTGGTACCCGGAGTACTGGCGCAAACCTTGGAATCCTACAGTGGGAACTATTAATGCGACATCAGCAACATATGTAAGCGGGACGAAGATGATGATAAAACGTCACTAGGTATTCACTCTTACCTAATCTATGTTGTATTTACTTTATCCTATTGTAAGGGGCAGCTCTATATTAAACAAGTTTTGAATAAGAGAAGACTTTCACAAAAATATCACATGGCTTCGATGATGACATTCGATGAGCAGAATATTTGTTCCAAGTTTTTCACAGAGTGTCACAGAAAAGGCTTGTAGAAAATATTATATCAAATTTTCAAAATGTAAAAAAAAACATCCTCTAAATTCGTTAAAGTTAAACAAATAATCAAAAAAAACTTTCAAGATGTTAAGAATTACGATCCATTGTTTACGTTAACGTTGCAACCAGCATCATGGAATCTCGAACCCGATCTGTTAAGTTTATAATTAATGCACGTGAGGATATTGGGGGGGGGGTGGGGGTGGTGTTATAACTACTTCTGTCGAGTGACATAACTTTTCGGCGTAATTCTGCATTCCTCACAGGCAATAATGAAACTTATAACATTTTTGATATAACAGAAATATAAATATTACTTATGTTGTTGACAGGTTTTTCTTCTCAGTATATGAGGATTCAGAAACGAATTGACTCTACCATGATGGATGTTTTCAGTAACCCACAGTTGAAGCAGTTTTTTCTGTTCATGTTTATCATCAATCTTTCTCTTTATTCTTATTTGAAACCATTTTCATACACGAAATAGAATTCCATGTGGACTCATAAAGATTTTTACGATGTTTTCGTTTGTTTTATTTTTTTTTCTGAAATAACCTGCATAAATAATTATTTATTTTTTACATAGTGTGTATTCTATTAAAGATGTACAGCTATATGTTGAAATAAAATAAAAATATTACGTGTCAATTTTTAACAGAGACACATGTTCCTCTGATTTACTCATGGCTGTACAGTTAATTGATTGATTGTATATTGTTTAACGTCCCTCTTTAGAATTTTTCACTCATATGGAGACGTCACCGATGCCGGTGAAGGGCTTCAAATTTAGACTATACTTGGCACTCTGGGCCATTGAGCAGTGAGGGTTCTTTATCGTGCCAACGCCTACCGTGACATGGGACCTATGTTTTTAAGGTCATATCCGAAAGACCCGTGACTCTCACTTCTAGTGCCGAGCGCTTGGCGAAGGAACAGTCACTACCTTTGTTTACGTCTTAGGTATGACGCAGCGCCGCGATCGAGAATCGAACCCGGGCCTCCCGATCACAAAGCGAACGCTCTACCACTAGGCTACCGTGACCGGTCATGACTGTACAGTATTAGTATATTAGACCCAGGGAAATATTTAACTTTAGAGTTTTAACTCTAAAACTTACAACAAGTTGCTGTCCTTTAAAAAAGGACTGCAATACGTGGACCATATGCATGTTTTTTTTCTAACTGAAATTCAATTAAGAGAATTTCTCGGTTTAGGGAATATTCATGTAGGTTTGTTCACTTTTTCTACAATGATCTGCCTACTTATAAGTGATTGTAGTCTCAAAGCAAAATTGTGAAATTTTATCTCCGATTAGCGACCTTTAGTTTTGTCAGTTTAAAAAATCGGATTATTTTGCTACGTGTAACTCATACCGACTTGGACTGTTCTGGATTTACACGGAAGAAATTTATCATGAAAAATAGAGATCTGATGGTTTACGAGAAGCACAGCTCTGATACGCAGTTTTTAGATTTTTTTATCGGACCCCCCCCCCTCCCAACACACATTAAAAGCCGTTGCTACAGACCTTTATCAAACGATATTTTGTTTGCTGAAACACTAAATTATTTTGCAAGTCTTGATGCACAAAACTAATGCCGGCAAAAACTTGCTCTATATTTTAAAAGCTAGTCCATCTCTATTCGTTGAATGACGTTTTTCATTCAGAATTTTAAGTTACTGTATAACTTCTTAAGGATTTAGAGGTGTAATAAGCCACTTCCGGTTAAAATGCCGAGGTGTTTGACATCAGCAGTTCTCGGAATATCTATCTTCGTAAACAAAAATGGCGCGTCGTCAAGACGGCCTAGGACGCTATCATAAAACATACACCAAAGGAGCAGATTATAACTAATCAAAGGAAAGAATTGATATGATATTAAATAGAAAACACCTTACTATAATTTGGTTTGGCAAAATATGCAATTAAACGATGTTATCTTCATATACACACTACAAGGGTTTTTCCAACTTCTAAAAATAGCACCGATTTCGAAAAAAACAAGCGAAGTAACTTTTCATTGTAATTTTGTGATTCTCTTAGTATCGGGTAACAGTTTGAGAAATTGTATGTTATGAAAGGGGGCGAAGTATATTTTGCATCGGGTTCAAATTCAAATTAAAAATTTTTATAAAGTTTACAAATTATAAAAAAGGAAAATTTTTTTATGTTTAAATCCTTTTTGAATAACCTAAATAACGTTAGTAATTGGCTGTAAGTAATTTTTATAATTTATTTTTTACACTTGTGAATTGTCCATTGATTGGTCAATTTCCCCAAGTACAGTAGGCCATCTTTTGGCGGTATTTTCACAGTAGATGTTGACCAGTGAAGACGTGTGTCAGCCGTGTTGTATTAAACGCCTTTTTGTCTGATATATGTGAGTAATGATATTTTGGTCTTGCATTCATATTAGACTAGGTATTTATGTCACAAGTGAATGATTATTCTATATTTTGTGAAATATGCAACTGTGTAATTTCCCGATTAAAAAATTGTTTTATTACAAATCAGAAATTATGTGGTAATTTTACCATCAAATCATTTGTTTATAAGTATGTTTATAGGTTAAAAATAATAGATGCCCTGATGATATGATTTTAAAAGATTATTCAATGCAAAACATTTTTTTTAAAAAAAAGTTTCCTTGTCAAGTACATGTAAGTATAGTTTTTTGGGGTTTAAAGTAGTAAGACCTGATTGTATTTATAGTGGAAAAATTTGACTCACAGTCCCGGGGAAACCCCCATCTGTTTTCCCTTACTTAGGTTTGTGAGCTGTGTACATTTTTTATTACTTTTTTTATTTGCATATTTATTTTTTTGCTTAGATTATATGCTGTATGATAAAGTGTAATAGAAGTCTGACTGTCATAAATATTTTTAATGAAGTGAACATTACTTTTTCCTAATATTGAAATGTCAAGAGGTGATATTGTACTTGTTTACATTTATTTTTTATGACTATCATTTTCAATTGTGTATTGTTTTTTTTAAAGGACCACTGTCATCATAATCATCATAATTTTTAAAATAGCATTCAAATCAAAAATAAAAGTTTTTACGAAAACTATTCTTTGTGTTACAAATGGGTCGTGGACAGGATTCTTGTGATTGTGATTCCTTGTGATTGACACAGTGTGCATCAGCATGGAACAGCTCTTAAAAGGGGATTTTGGAAAAATAAAGATTTTGGAGACGAGAAAAACCAAGACAGGCGGGAAAAAAAGGGGCCCATCAACAAAAAATTTAAAAAAATTTAAAAGGGAAAAAGTTTCTTCACTGAAAGCTCCCCATCGAAAGAAAAACCAAAAATTTTTATATATGTCAAGTAAAAAACAAAATTTTCCCCTAAGTTTGGAGGTCGACCAGTTAAGGATGGAGACCCAGATGTTTACGAGTGGATTTCCGACATAAAAAACATATACAGTCTACAAAAATTTAAAGACGATTTGGTAGATTTCATCTTTAACCTTTTAACTGGATCCGCAAAATCAGAAGTGAAACTTGGACCTCATACAGAGAGAAAAACGGGAAAACAAATTCTGATATCTTGGAGGCTGTGTTCGAAATAAAAAAACCCTACCCAACTTTTTCCAGAAATTTTACAAGAAACCAAAAACAGGATAAAACATTAGAAAAATATTTTTGTTTTAATGGAGATGGCACAGAAAATCAACAAGAAAGAAAAAGAAAGAGCAAGTGACTGATGTTAAGCTTACCGAGAGATTTGTTGATGGAATCAGAGATCAGAACACCCGACAAGAACTGAGAAAAGTTGTGTTAGACTCTGGCAACGTACCTTTTTTTAATTCAGACTTAAAATGTTACGATGGATGGGGGGGCCCAACCCTGGTGTGAATCCCCATGTAAAAGAAAACATCATGTGTACCTACTCCAAATACAGAACAAAAAAAATTAATGACTTATTTAAGAAACAAAAAGAGATGTTGAGAAACAACAACAACAGTTTGATACGCTTACACAAACAGTACAAAAGTCTCGACAGTCTGATTCACCTCGGAGGGATAATAAAAACCCTTTAGTCCAGAGGACGGGGCCCGGGGGAATCAAAACGGATGGTTTTGTTTTGTTATGCCTGAAAACTTTTTTTGGGTATTTTAAATCGGGAATCCCCCAAATGTAAAATGGTTTCTACAGAAAAAAAGAAATGGACTGCAACAAAAACCCCCAGACGGGGGTTTCCGAAAACCGCCCCAAAAGCAAACCCCCTAAACAGTGGGAGGGTCGCCTTTTAAAAGAGGGGATTGGAAAACTCTTTTTTAAATAAACAGAAAATAAAAAAATGCTGCAAGAAACAGTCCAGTCACTCTTTAAAAAACTAAACGGACAACCCAAAAAATTTTCTCCATTAAGAAAGGTAACTTTTCTGAAATGTTTTATAAAAAGTTTTACATCACAAAATTTTACGGACAAAAGAAAATTTTTTATTATTACCCAACAAAATCCAAATTCCATACCTTGGATATATTGAAGTGGAATTAAAGATTCAGGATCAACTATTCAGTGATGTTGGAATGTTAATGGAAAAAAAAGTAAAAACCAATTTCCAAATGGCGTTCAAGTTATTCTTGGAGGGTAAGGGAACTAAAAACAATTAGAACAGCCTGTCATTGTGATAATGTTATTATGAAAGATCCTATATGGAACAATGTTATGTCTTTTCCCTAGCGTTGCTGAGAATGAAGTGGATGTGAAGATTGGACTTGTTAAAGTGGCAGGAAGAGAAGCAGTAAGAAATTTAACGAACTCTATGAAAATCTTAGTAGGATCCACACAAAAAAATAAAAAAGAAACCCATATGTAGCAGCCGTTCAACCTATTTCCAATGAGAATGGATCTCTACCTCGGAATATTTTGGTGGTGGATACTGTTAGTGTTGTGGATAGGGGGAAAATTCCTGTAAGGATGGTGAACATTGGTAAAGAAGATGTTTGGATTCAACCAAAGACTCGTATTGGTACACTACACCAGATCGAGATTTTGAAGAGTTCTGACCAAGAATATGCAGTTGATATTAAACCCAAACAGAATTGAACATTCGTAGTGTCGGGTCCAACCCAACACTGTAAATGATGATAATTCTGATCTAATGTCTAAACTGGATCTTGGAAATGTTCCATTATCAGCTGAACAAAAACAGAAACTACTTGAACTATTTTCTAAACATGAAGATGTGTTTGCAAGGAGTGATGAAGATTTAAATACAAACAACTGTAACTCATCCTATAACGCTGACAGATAACCAACCTGTGAAAATTCCTATAGGAAAATTCCGCCCAATCAGATTTCCGAAGTGAAACAACATATAGAGAAACTTTAAAATGGGGAAATTCGCAAAAGTACCAGTCCGTACGTTTCGCCTGTTGTGATTGTCGGAAAAAGGATAACAGCATAAGACTCTGTGTAGATTATAGAGCAATCAACTCAAAAACTGTCTAAGCCCGGGTATCCGCTACCGCGTTTTGGGAATCCCTTTGGATATTTTGAATGGAGCTAAATATTTCAGTAGCATGACTTAATACAAGGATACCATCAAGTGGCTGTAAGAGAAGAAGACATTCCCAAGACTGCTTTTTCGTGTTGGTTTGGTGGACTCTATGAATATTTTCCCGGAATGCCTTTTGGCTTATAAACAGTCCCGCAACCTTCCAAAAATTTATGGAGGCGGCCTTTGGAGATAAAAATTTAACTCTAGTTCTCTACTTGGACGACATCTTAGTATTTTCAAGAACAGTAGAAGAACATATCAACAGATTAGATCAGGTGTTTACTAAACTGAAATCCAGTGGACAAAAAATTTAAAACCCAAGCAAAATGTCATTTCTTCCAGAAAAAAACAAAATTTTTTGGAATTTTGTTTAAAAAAAAGGGGATATCACAAACCCGGAGAAAACAGCTGTTATTAAATGGTGGCCTATTCCAACTACTGAAAAGCAACTCCCCCCCTCGGACAGCTAGTTCTATAGGAAATTCGTCCAAAAAATTCGCTAGCATAGCAGCTCCTTTTTTCATGCATTGCTATCAAGACCAAGGAATACCAAACCAAAAGCAGAGCAGTTTAAAAAGTTATGGACTGATGAGTGTACCAAGTCGTTTAACAGCCTAAAGGAGAAACTTGTTTCACCCCCGATTCTTGGATTTCCCGATTTTTCACAGAATTTCATTTTGGAAATAGACGCAAGTTTTGAAGGACTCGGAGCATTTTTTCTCAAGAGAGACCTAATGGAAAGATTGTGGGGCCTACGCATCAAGATCACTGCGGAAATCAGAGAAGAATATGGAAAGATACAGTTCTATGAAGCTTGAACTTCTGGCGCTCAAGTGGTCAGTTAGTGAAAAATTTCGTGATTATTTTCCCTTTGGGTTGAAGTTTATATTTACACTGACAATAATCCGCTTTGATACATCCAAAAAAAACCAAAGCAACGAGTAGACGCAACAACGATGAGATGGATAGGAGAGCTAGCTCGGGTTTTATTTTACAGTGAAATACCGCTCTGGTAAGGTGAATCGCAACGCGGATGCGTTAAGCCGTAGACCTACTTCACTGGAAGAAGAAGAAGTGAAAGTTTCCTTAGATAGGATCACTCAGAGTACATCATTGGAGATGTTAGATAGCCGTCTACTGACTCGGATGAATTCAGAGATTACAGACTTTCAGATGCGGACATTGAGCGCCATGACAACGCTTCCTGAGTATATTCCTGCAGACATAGCAGCACTTCAAGATCATGACCCGAAGTTAAGCAGAATCAAATTTTTTGGGTGGAAAGGGAAAAAAATAAAATTTCAGTTGATGACTTGAAAAAAAAGAAAAAAGATGTGAGAAAACTTCTTAAAACGAGAGATAAACTTTTCATTGAAAATTGTGTTTTTTTTTACAGGAAGATCACAGATGAGACTGGTGAACAGAGACAGCTATTACTTCCTGAAGTTCTGAAAAAGACCGTACTGGAAAATATTCACAACCATGCAGGTAAACAAGGTGTCGGGGAACTTATTCTTTGCTGAAGAAAAGATTTTTTGGCCAAAACGCCAAAAATTTTCCCGAAATGGTGTAAAATTTTTTGAAAGGTGTTTGATAGGGAAAGCTCCAATTCCAGGGATTAAGCCGACAATGGGTAATTTAATAGCCTACAAACCTCAAGAAATTCTGGCCATTGACTTTTCTTGTTAAAAAACATCTGATGGACGTGAGAATGTGTTAAATGACAGACATTTTTGGAAAATTTTCCCAGGGTGTACCGTGTAAAGACCAGAAAGCAAATACTGTTGAAAAAACCCTTTTTAAAAATGGTTTTTAAAATTTTGGAATCCCTAAGCGTATCCATAGTGACCAGGGACGGGAATTTTTTTTAGAGTTTCATTGTTCAAGAACTTTTAGTTACTACAACATTGAAAAAAACCCGGACAAAAGCCTTATCATCCGGAAGGGAATGGACAATGTGAAAATTCAATAGGGCCATGCATGACAGACTGAGAACATTACCTCCAAAAAAAAAAGGAAATGGCCTGAAATTTCCATACTTGGTGTATATCCAATGCCCCTGTTCATTCATCGACCGGTTATTTTACATTTTTTTTTTTTCGGACCAGAACCAATACTTCCCCTCCAAAAGGGTGCTTGGATTACACAAATCTTCAGATGATGACATTGAAAACTTACCTATGGAAAAGGGTTGGATACAAGACCATAAGAAGAAGATGTTGGAAGCATCAAAGTTGGCATTGTCTAATACGGAAAAATCTGCAGAAAAAGCGGAATTAACAGAAGAACAAGAAAGCCGGTTTTAGTCATTCCGGTTTGGGGAAAAAAGTTCTTTTCCAGGAAACGATTCTTGGAAGAAACAAAATTCAGGATACTTTGCTACTCCATACAAAGTTGTGAAATACCTTGGTGATAAGTGTATTCTATTCAGCTGGCGAAAGGGTCTGGCCCATCAAGAATGTGACAAGGAAAGAGATCTTAGACACAGCTGAAAAAGTGAATTCGAGTGATGGATGTTCCAGTTCTGTAGAATCGGACCCCGAGTATATACCAGAACAGACCGTACAAGTTCAAGAGGAAGAAATTCTGCAACCGCCGAGAATTTGGAAAAAAAGCTGCGAGAAAAAACCCTGTGTTCCTTCAACAAGCAGGGAAGATTCAGAAGAAGAGACGGTAGAAGTGACACAACCTCGACGAAGTAAGAGAACGCGGCAGGGGGAAAATTCCAACCCGTTCAACTTACCTAAGAGTACCTAAACCCCGGAATCAAATTTCCGCAGAACAGAAAAATTTTTAAAAAACTAAGTGATGGATTGTGAATCTTGGTGCTACATTTAAAAATGCTACTTTAAGTGATTCGTGGGCAAGACAAAATCAGATGTGATTATGTAGTTACCAAATCAGATGTAATTATGTTATTTCATTTGATTGTGTTTAATTGTGTATATATCTGAATGTTGTGATAAAAAAATTTTTATTTTTTTTACCTTTTCATTGTTTTGGAAAGCAATGACAAAAGGGGGGAAATGTGTAAGAGGGCGAAGTATATTTTGCATCTTTTAAAAATTTAGATTGAAATTTTTATAAAGTTTACAAATTAGAAAAGGAAAATTATTTTTATGTTTAAATCCTTTTTGAAAACCCAAAAAAGTTTAGAAAATTGGGTTAAGTAAATTTTTTTAATTTATTTTTTACACTTGTGAATCTGTCCATTGATTGGTCAATTTTTCCGAATGTCGTAGGCCATCTTTTGGCATTTTTACAGTAGATGTTGACCAAATGAAGCGTGTGTCAGCCGTGTTGTATTAAACGCCTTTTTGTCTGATATATGTGAGTAATGATATTTTGGTCTTGCATTCATATTAGACTAGGTATTTATGTCACAAGTGAATGATTATTCTATATTTTGTGGAAAAATGCAACTTTTAATTTTCCCATTGAAAGTTGTTTATTATAGTCAGGAAAAATTTTGTCGTGATGTTACCAAATTTTAAAATTTTTTTTATAAATGTTTATAGGTTTAAAAAAAATGATGCCCTGATGATATGATTTTTTTAAAAAATTATTCAATGCAAAACATTTTTATTTAAAAATGGTTCCTTGTCAAGTACATGTAAATTTTAGTTTGTATGAATTGAATAGTAAAAACCTGATTTATTTAAGTGGACAGTCCTTTGTGGGATGCCTCACAGTGACCGGAAGCGGCCATACTGTATTCCTTACTTAGGTTTGTTAGCTGTGTACATTTTTTTTTACTTATTATATATACTGCATATTTATTTTTTTGTTAAAATTATATGCTGTATGATAAAGTGTAAAAGGGGAAAATTTTAATTTTAATAAAATTTTTAATGAAGTAAAAATTACTTTTTCCTAATATTGAAATGTCAAGAGGGAATTGTAATTGTTTACATTTATTTTTTTATGACTATCATTTTCAAATTTTGTATTGTTTATTTTAGGACCACTGTCATCATAAACTATAATTTTTGAAAACCCATTCAAAACAAGAAAAAAAGAACTACGAGAACATTATTCTCTTTTTGTTTAAGTTACAATATTAATAGCATGGCGTGTATTTTGGAAAAATTTTAAAAATTGACAGAGTTGCGAACATATGATCGCTACATAATGTAATATCCTGGAATTGTGCAAACCTGTGGCCGTTCTAAATGATTCTCAGGATTTGTGAAATATTGATGGTTTCTTGAAAAAAATTAAAAAAAAGACTTAAAAAATCTAGATACTCATGCAACATACATTTATGTCACGTTCAATTATCCATGTTATCACACATGTACGTGAAATATCTGAGATGATCTAAATAGATCGATCAGTAAAAAAAATGTAATTATATTTTTAGAACTTTAACAAAAAAGAATTATATCAGCTATGAGAACAAAAAAATATTCTGGGTAAAGGGGCAGGGTGAATTTTATTGTGTGGGGGGTTTTTTTTTATTTATTTTTTGAATGAGTTTAGCCGCGTCGGAAACGGGGGGGGGGGGTTAAAAATATTTATTTATGCATATTTTATTAATTTTTTAATATATTTCTTAACACACTTTGTCCAAAAAAAAAAAATTGGGGAAACTTCAACAATCAATAGGTTAACAAATTTTTGTTTAAAAAGGGAAGTTTTGTTTTATTTATTAATTTTCCCCCTTTACTTATTGAACAAAAATTTTTTTTTTCATTCAAATTTAAATAATCTGTCATTTCCACCTTTCTCCCGGTATTCTCATAATAATGCATTTATTTAACTTTTTTAATGAAATATAATGTTTAACATATTAACTTTTCCCCCTAATAAAAAAAAATTGAACTAAAGTTTATTAAAGAAATAAATCCCTTTTATATTTAAAAATAAACCATTTTTTTTGTTTTTTTGTTTTTTGAAGAGAAATTTTTAAAATTTTTTTTTTTTTAGCTTTAAAAATTTCCCGATTTCATCTCTAAAAAACAAAAAAATTTGTGGGCACTCAACAAGAACCGAAAAGGCGTAAAGTATGGAAAGGAAAAAATTTTTGTTTATTTCCTGTTTGGGAGTTCCCCCTAACCCGAAAAATAATTTAGAAACTTCAACCAAACTTCCCCCACCAATGGTGTAGTTATTTGAGGAACAGAAAGTAGAAAAGACTTTCCATCGCCGAAACAATTTCCAAGCTTTGATTCTTTCGAGGGTCTTTTCAATTTCCCCAAACTTTTATTTCTGCGGGGGGATCTCCCAAATTGAACGCTGCTTCCCCACTGAACATTTTTGCCTCTTTTCGTTACAAGAAGATGAAAAGATTTTCCCTATCACCGCAGCCTATCAAGACATAAAGATACCATGAACCTGAATTTTTGAACATATTGTTTTATACATCAATTACATGAAAGCATATGCAAAAAAATATTTTAAAAATAAAAATTTTCCAAACTCCTATCAGTGTACGAGACATGAGAAAACAAAAATTTCAAAAATTCCCCCTGGTTTTCAATAAAAAGAAAACAATGTTTGACCAGCTTGAATCATTTGGATGTGTTGTTACCTCCGAAGAGAGTTTTTCCTTGGTTTTTTTGTGTTTACTTTTAGGAATTTTAAAACTTTAACAATGACAAAAGTGCTAAATTACAGTGGCATAGCGAACACATACCAGTTTTTGTTAGTGTATGCTCTAATGTACGCAAACATACTTCTCCAAAATGTTTGTACACCAGGAACCAGATAAACTTATCAAAGACATGGTTACCTATATGGAGGAAATATCCGATACCTGCTACACGTTGGCAAGTGAAAAATGGGCTTTGTCGTGATTCTTTAGATCAGCAATTTGAACGATGGCAAAGTAAGAAAATCCAAAGAATACGGACAAAGCAATGGTCAATGCACTTGACCAAAAGAGGGATAAATTCCACTTTACTGTCGTCAAGTTCCAGTTCTCGGATTTAATTCTGCCAAGTACGACTTGAACTTAAATTAAGAACAACATTGCGAAAACATCTTCGTTTACATGAAACCAACGGGATACCATTAAAATGAACAATACGTATACGTGTATAAGCAACAACAAACTCCGTCTTCTAGACATTACAAACTTTCTGGCATCTGGTACCTCCTATGCAGGTTTTCTCCGTGCATATCATATTGAAGAACAAAATTTTTTTTTCCGTAGAACATTTAAAAAAAAATGCCGAAAACTTGAAGAGGAAAAAACAACTACCCCCACATGAAGCTTTCAACAGTTCCCTCCGAAATGCCAACCTAAGGCCAGAGGATTATAAATTTGTCAGGACGTTTGGGAGAAAAGAAAATATGAACTGTTTAAAAGGTTTCTTGTGGGTATAATACATGTAACCAGGACGTTGGACCGTTTCTAGAAGCAGTGGAGAAGTTACAAAGAATTTACTTTGAGAGTGGCATTGATGTTTTTAAAGTGGTCATGTCTGTTCCCGGCGAACAATGTTATTTCAAACAAGTTTGCGTGCAAACGCTTCATTTGCACTTTACGGAGAACAAGACAAAGACTTATTTAAAACAGTAAAAAATAGCATAGTTTTTGGTCCGTCCATTATCTTTTCAAGGTCAAAATGAGGAAAAGAACTATCAGGAACAATCCTGAAAAAACCTTTGAAAGCATAGTTGGTTACGATGCCAATGCACTGTACTTGTGGGCCATACACCAGAAAATTTCCCATCGGACTATTTATTCGTCGTCGTGCCGAGAACGGATTTCGA
>NW_026920607.1:0-17330 GCF_032062105.1 Saccostrea cuccullata
GAACGATAACCCGATTTCGCCAATATTGCTCGATTTTATCGGGAAAACAAAGCTGCGGTCGAAATTTTCCAAACTTTTTAGAACTGGATTTAATAGTACAGAAAGTGCTTGATTAATATATAATAGCATTTTAACCAAAAAGGTTTGCTGTTTTTTAAATCAAAGCCCTAAAGATGCATCACATTGTATAGATTTGCACTAACAGTCAACATACAATTTTTTTAATTATCGACCCGTAAAATCTAAACTAGGCGGAATATTTCCAAACCGACAAGTGTTTGTCATATACATGTCCTGTCTAATTCTTACATGATATATGAAGTGATTTCTCGAACCTTGACTTATCACAAAAAATTGATTTTGCCTGATTCTTACGTGGACCTGTACTTAATTCCTACACTGAAAGTCTCTTAGAGATGTATGTACAATATTTTAAACATGATAAGAAATGGAAATTAGATCATTGAAATCTGTGTCAATCTGTTAATCAAGGTTACTTAATTTTCTTGCACCCTAACCAATTTATGATTATCGAACAATATTTGAAGGGCGTATCATGCTGTGGCAAGGCACTTTATTAGACAATAGTGAATACCTCTTACTAGATCCATAAAATATTTCTGAATTGGCACCTACTCTGAAAAACCCAGCGGGGGTATTTGTCCCTTTGGACAGTTCTAGTTTCATTTTGGTTTCGGCTTTTACCATGCAGATGGCGATTTTTTCCATCGTTTTTCTATTTGATATCAAGGAATGTATTTTAAAGCATTCCAGATTTATCCTTTTTCTGTGAAGTAAATTCGTTGGAAGAATGTCTGCCAATTAGTTTGTTTCGGTATTAGTCGATTACTAAAATATTGTGAAATTTTACAGTACTTTAGGCAAGTCCTAAGTACAAGTTTCAGGCAGTCTTTTGTACTTGCCAAGTATAAACCCGTTCGGGTTTTTTCATTTTAGTTTCAGCTTTAACCATGCATATGGCGAATTTTTTCCATCGGTTTTCATTTGATGTCTATGAATGTATTTCAATGCATTCCAGATCGACTTATCCTTTTTCTGTGAAGGAAAATCGTTGGAAATTGTCTGCCAATTCGTTTGTTTCGGTATAAGTTGATTACTAAAATATTGTGAAATTCTACAGTACTTTAGGCAAGTCCTAAGTACAAGTTTCAGGCAGTCATTTGTACTTGCCAAGTTTGTACCCATGCGGGTCTTTTCATTTTAGTTTCAACTTTTACCCCGGCGATTTAATTATTTTCCATCGCTTGTTTATTTGATAAGTCTAGAAGTGCATGTTGATGCCTTCCAGATTTATCCTTTTTCTGTATAAAAAGAAAACAATTTGTTGGAAAAATCTCTGCCAATTTGTTTGTTTCGGTATTAGTTGATTACTAAAATATTGTGAATTTTTACAGTACTTTAGGCAAGTCCTAGGTACAAGTTTCAGGCAGTCTTTTGTACTTGACATTTAGCCGTTTTGGTTTTTAAATTCATAGGTTACCCACTTTTACCTTGATGATTTTTATATCGATTTCACTTCAAGTTGATTTACCTAATCATGTTCGATTCAATGGTCCAGATTATGGAGGAATTAAAATAAAATTAAAAAAAAAAAAATAAAAATCCGCATTTCATTTTTGAAGGTACAAGTTTACTGTTTGTATTTGCTATCCCCTTTATATGATATTGAGTCTTGTACAAATAGTTGTTTTTCATTATTATGTTCCCCAAACGAAGTTTGGGAACATATTGTTTTTACTCTGTTTCTTATTATGTTCCCCAAACGAAGTTGGGGGAACATATTGTTTTTACTCTGTTTCTTATTATTATGTTCCCCAAACGAAGTTGGGGAACATATTGTTTTTACTCTGTTTCTTATTATTATTATTATTATTATTATGTTCCCCAAACGAAGTTGGGGAACATATTGTTTTTACTCTGTTTCTTATTATGTTCCCCAAACGAAGTTGGGGAACATATTGTTTTTACTCTGTTTCTTACTATTTGTTTTTACTTTTTCTGAATTTTTTCTTTGTTCTCCGGTACTTTTTTGTCCGCGAGTGTTCTCGTAAACTACTCATCCGATCTAGGTGAAACCTTTTTAGGGTCACTAGGTATGTTATGTAGATGTGCGGAACGAAGGTCATTTTGCGCGCACGTGCGTGCAGGTGCGCGCACGTGTAACACGTGAAATGACCAATATAATAGATTTAGCCGTAACTTTTTAAATATTGGATGAAATGCTTTGAAACTCATAATATAAGGATATAATAGTAGTATAGACATGATGACATGGTCAAAATAGCAAGATCTCACGCGCATGCAGGTGCCCTTCGCTGCGATTGGCTGAAACTTAAAGTCTAAATATCTATTTTGTTTTCTGACAAAATCCTTTGAAATTTTGAACATAGTCTTACATTATGAAGATCTACAGCATGATATATAAGAATAATCATGAACGCACGCACATGCACGTGTGCTGCAATCTGATTGGCTAAAACTTTAAATGCCTACAACTTTCTTGGTTCTCAATAATACAGGGTGAAATTTCAAATATGAATAGATATAATGATTGCCTACATTATACTACTATCAAAAGTAAATACATGGACGTGCATGCACATGCGACCGCACACAATGTATTAAAAGACAGTATACTTGAGTGTTTGATGTTCATGCAGAATTAAGAACTTCTAAATGTCAAGACATGTAACATACTGAAGCATGCAGATCTTTTTACCCTTGACCTTGAAACTTAGGTCAAGGTCACTGGTAACCTGAATAAAATGTTGATATTAACTATTTACCAAAATCACCTTGACCTATGAACTTGAAATCGACCTTAACCTTTGTCCTTGACCCAAGGGTAAAAAGAAACATGAAGTACATGTACATGTATCTAGAAACACCTTTCAGAGTTTATTTCGGTTGACAGGTTAGAAGTTAAAGAGGTGGTGGTTTTTAATGACCTTGACCTTTCATCCAAATGTCACAATCAATCTTAAGTTCTTGGAATAAGATACAAGATTCAACTCCAACGTTAAATAGGTTAAGAATAAAAATAACCCCCCCCCCCCACACACACACACACACACAAACAAATCAAATTAATGGCAACGTAGAGAATCACTGTTAAACTCAAATAACACCTCGGACCCACATAAAATTTCAGGAAAACTGCAGAAAAGAGCTCGAGGAAAGTGTATTAAAATATTTCATTTGAGTTTCCAAAGTATATAGAAATTATTAATTTATACAGAAAAAATTACAAATCCTGTCGTGTTTAAAATTAAAGTGCAGATGACCAAAGTTGGCATATAAGCCTTTTATAGCCTATTTATTCAGATGTCGTTAATAGCATTCGATTCTACTGATTTGAAATAATATTTTAATACCAAGCATCCTTTGTTTAATTTACCTTTGAAATTTATTTGAATTTTTTTTTTTTAGAATTACGCAATCCCCAGAAATAGCGATTTTCGGTATATTAAAAAATCAATATACATGTACGCTCCTTCGTAAAATAATCAGATATTTGCATTCATGAAAAAAATATTAATAAGAAGGTGTTAAACAATATAGGTCACATTAGCTGACACGAATGTCTTTTTAAACATCTCTTGTAAAACCCAGAGAGTAGCCCCCTATGCATTGGAAAAAATGAATAGTTCCGGTCAAAAAACCTTTATATATTTATTTACAAAGTATATAAAATTTACCAGGCACAGGTATCAGAGTTGTCAAAATGGCCTGAGAGGAAATATTTAAAAAAAATTCTGAACAGAAAGGAAAATCCCTTTTCCATGTATGGAACTACTATTGAATAAGTTCATTTTGATTGGTTAGGTATTGGCGTGATACCCTTAGTCGACTTTAACCCTGCCTTGTCGTCGGAATAAAACCAACTTTGAGCCCGAGGTTAAAATAAGTAGAGAAATAAAATGTGAATCGATATATTAAAAATATGACATATGCTTGAAAAATGGTAAATTTATATATGTATTTTTTTCTTTGATTCGCGGGATAGAAAGATATGTTAATCGCTTAATCAACATGCCATAATCATCTTGCATATGCATGTACATGTACGTGTGCGCGCATGCAAAACGTTAAACAATATATCGTTGATAGTTGATATCATTGTAACTTTTATATTCTTAAATGAAATCTTGGGATACTTAGCAAATTTATAAAAGGTCTTAGAGGAATAAGGCACGATAAGGGACATGGGGAGCGTTTGGGGAACATCTGTAACGGTCCCCGTTACAATTAGCACTAGTTATTATTATTCCTGGGAAAAGTTTGGGAACATATTGTTTAAACTCTGTTTTTATTAGGTGAAACCTTTTTAGGGTTAGTAGGCATTTGTTTTTAGAGTTTATTATTATTATTAAGGTCATTTTTCGCCCACTAAAACCTTTTTAGGGTTAATAGGTGTGTAGTGTAGAGCGCGCATACGAATATTTTGCTACACGTGTCGTGAAATGACAAATATGATATACTTGTATATGCCGTAACTTTTTATTTTTTGATGAAATGTTTTGAAACTCATAATGTAAGGATATATTAATAGCATAAACAAGTTGACGTGGTCAATTAGCAAGATTTCACGCGCATGCACGTGCGCTACGCTCTGATTGGCTGAAACTAAAGTCTCAATATCTTTCTTGTTTTTTGACAAAATCCTTTGAAATTTTGAACATAGCCATGCATTAGGATTTTCTACAACATGATATATAGCAATTATCATAAAAACACGTGCATGAACGTGTGCTGCAATCTGATTGGCTGAAATTTTAAATAGCTATAACTCCCTTAGTTTTCAACCAAAGAGGATGGGATTTGGAACATAGATATATATGATGGACTTCTACAAGAAGGTATGGTCACCATGCACATGCATACGACTGCTGCAATCTGATTGGCTGAAACTTTAAACAGCTATAACTTCCTTGGTTTTCAACCAAACAGGTTGGGAATTGGAATATACATTAGATATATATATAATGGACATCTACAAGAAGGTTTGGTCACCATGCACATGCATACACGTGCAAGTACGTGTGCTGCAATCTGATTGGCTGAAACTTTAAACAGCTATCACTCCCTTGGTTTTCAACCAAACGGGGTGGGATTTAGAACATAAATATAGATGTAATGGAAATTTTAAGAAGGGGATATGACAATAAAAGGGTGTTTGGGAGCGTTTGGAGAACATCTGTAACGGTCCCCGTTACAATTAGCACTAGTTATTATTATTATTCTTTTTTCTTCTTATTTCTTCTCCGGTACTTTTTTGTCCGGAAGTGTTCTCAGAAACTGTTCACCAAACTAAGTTAAAACCTTTTTAGGGTTAAGTAGGCATGTTGTGTAGATGTGCCGAACGAAGGTCATTTTGCGCGCATTCGCATGCACGTGCTGCACGTGCAATAAGTAAAATCACTGATATATTTGATATGGTTGTAACTTTTATATTTTTTGATAAAATGTTTTGAAACTCATTATATAAAGATATATAAGTTGTGTAGATAAGATGACATGGTCAAATTTGCATGAACTCACGCGCATGCACGTGCGCTTTGCTCTGATTGGCTGAAACAGAAATCTCAATATCTTTTTTGTTTAATGATGAAATGCTTTGAAATTTATAACATAGACATGCATTAGGATGTACTACAATATGATATATAAAATTTTTCATGAAATTACGCGCATGCGCGTGCGCTGCAATCTGATTGGCTGAAACTTTAAATGGCTATAACTCCCTTGGTTTTCAACCAAACAGCATGGGATTTAAACATAGATAGACATAAAGGACTCCTACATTTGGTATAGTCACCATTCACATGCATGCACGTGCGTGCACGTGCGCTTTGCTCTGATTGGTTGAAACAAAAATCTCAATATCTTTTCTGTTTTTTTTTTACAAAATGCTTTGAAATTTAAAACATAAGCATACTTTAAGATAGCTACATTTAAGATATGATATATAATAATTGTCATGAAAATACGCGCATGCACGTGCGCTGCAATCTGATTGGCTTAAACTTTAAATGGCTATAACTCCCTTGTTTTTCAACCAAACAAGATGGGATTAAGAACAAGGACATAATGGACTCCTACAAGAAGGTATGGTCATCATGCACGTGCGTGCACGTGCAAATGAGTAAAATAGTGTAGACAAGATGATATCGTCATTACGCTCATGCAATCACATGCGCACTCCTGCATTGCTTAAATTTGAAATACTTGGTATACTTTTGGGAAAACGTTGTTCATATCTTAAATGCATAATTTATATGCCTTCTTTAATGAAACTGACAGGGAATATGGTACGACAAGGGAGTTGGTCAAGCGTTTGGGGAACAATGTAACGGTTCCCGTTACAATTAGCACTTCGTTATTTCCCCAAACGAAGTTGGGGAACATATTGTTTTTACTCTGTTTCTTATTATTATTATTCTTATTATTTTTCTTCCTGGGAAAATTTTGTCCGCGAGTGATCTTGTAAACTACACATCAGACTAAGGTGAAATGTTTTTAGGGTCAGTAGACATGTAATGTAGATTTGCGGAACGAAGGTCATTTTGCGCGCACGTGCTTGCAAGAGCGCGCACGTGCAACATGATAAATGACCGATTACATTGATTTAGATGTTACTTTTAAAATTTTTGATGAAATGCTTTAGAACTCATAATATAAGGATAAATTAGTAGCATAGACAATATGACATGGTCAAAATAGCAAGATCTCACGCGCATGCACGTGCGCTTTGCACTCTGATTGGCTGAAACAAAAATCTCAATATCTTTTTCGTTTTTTGACGAAATGCTTTGAAATTTTGAACATTCCCATGCATTAGGATATCCTACAATATGATATATAGCAATTATCATGAAAACACGTGCATGCACGTGCGCTGCAATCTGATTGGCTTAAACTTTAAATAGCTATAACTCATTTGGTTTTCAACCAAAGAGGATGGGATTTGAAACATAGATAGATAATATAAACTACTACAAGAAGGTATGGTCAGCATGCACATGGATACACGTGCATGTACGCGCGCTGCAATCTGATTGGCTGAAACTTTAAACAGCTATAACTCCCTTGGTTTCCAACCAAACAGGATGGGATTTGGAACATAGATAGATATAATGGACTTCTACAAGAAAGTTATGGTCACCATGCACATGCATACACGTGCGTGTACGTGCGCTGCAATCTGATTGGCTTGACTTTTAACAGGTATAACGCCCTTGGTTTTTAAACCATATGGGGTGGGATTTAGAACATAGATAGATGTAATGGACTTCTACAAGAAGGTATGGTCACCATGCTCATGTATGCGCGTGCGTGCACGTGAAATGAACAAAATCAAAAATACACTTGAATGAGCGTATTTTTTATTACTTTTGGATTAAATACTTTAAATTTTAGTATATTAAAATATATGGATTGCTAGACAAAATGATCAGGTCATTACGCACAGGCATTCGCATGCGCACGCATGCAATGCTAAAATTTGAATGAACTTCGTACACTTCCGGTAAATGTTGTTAAAGTCTCAAATACATAGAGTTTGTCTTATTTAATGAAGCTTACAGGTAATATGGCACAAAAAGAGAGTTGGGGAGCGTTTGGGGAACATCTGTAACGGTCCCCGTTACAATTAGCACTAGTTATTATTATTCTTATTATTTTTCTTCTTCCTGGGAAAATTTTGTCCACGAGTGATCTTGTAAACTATACATCCGACTTAGGTGAAACCCTTTTAGGGTCAGTAGGCATGTTATGTAGAGTTGCCGAACGAAGGTCATTTTGCGCGCACGTGCTTGCAAGAGCGCGCACGTGCAACACGTGAAATGACCAATATAATGGATATTGCCGTAACTTTTCTATTTTTTGATGAAATTTTTTGAAACTCATAATGTAAGGATACATTAGTAGTATAGACAAGATAGCATGGTCAAAATAGCAAGATCTCACGCGCATGCACTCGCGCTTCGCTCTGATTGGCTGAAACTAAAGTCTCAATATCTTTCTTGTTTCTTGTCATAATCCTTTGAAATTTTGAACATAGTCCTACATTATGAAGATCTACCGCATGATATATAAGAATTTTCATGAAAGCATGCGCATGTGCGCGTGCTGCAAGCTGATTGGCTGAAACTTTAAATGGCAATATCTCCTTTGTTTTTTGACGAAATTCTTTGAAATTTAAAATATAGTCATGCATTAGGATATCCTACAAAATGATATAGAAAAAAAATCATGATATCACGCGCATGCACGTGTGCTGCAATCTGATTGGCTGAAACTTTAAATGGCTATTTCTCCTTTGTTTTTTGACGAAATTCTTTGAAATTTAAAATATAATCATGCATTAGGATATCCTACAAAATGATATTAAAATAATCATAAAATCACGCGCATACACGTGTGCTGCAATCTGATTGGCTGAAACTTTAAATGGCTATAACTCCCTTGTTTTTCAACCAAACAGGATGGGATTTAGAACATAGATAGATGTAAGGGACTCCTTCAAGAAGGTATGATCATCATGCACGTGCACGCACGTGCGTGCATTTGAAACGAGTATATTTAAAAATACACTTGAATGAGTGATTTTTATTACTTTTGGACTGAATGCTTTAATATATAGTATATTAAAATATATAAATAGTGTAGACAAGATGATATGGTCATAACGCACATGCATTCACATGCGCTTGGGTGCAATGCTAAAAATTGAATATAATTGGTATTCTTCTGGAAAAACGTTGTTAAAGTCAAAAATGCACAGAGTTTGTCTTATTTAATGAAGCTTACAGGGAATATGGCACCGAAAGGGAGTTGGGGAGCGTTTGGGGAACATCTGTAACGGTCCCCGTTACAATTAGCACTAGTTATTATTATTATTCTTTTTTCTTCTTATTTCTTCTCCGGTACTTTTTTGTCCGCGAAGTGTTCTCAGAAACTGTTCACCAAACTAAGTTAAAACCTTTTTAGGGTTGATAGGTGTGTTGTGTAGATGTGCCGAACGAAGGTCATTTTGCGCGCATACGCATGCACGTGCAGGCGCGTGAAGTGAGTGAAATGACTGATATAATTAATATGGCCATAACTTTTACATTTTTTGATGAAATGCTTTGAAACTCATTACATGAAGATATATTAAGAGTGTTAATATTGTGACATTGTAAAATTAGCAAGAACTCACGCGCGTGCACGTGAGCTTTGCTCTGATTGGCTGAAACAAAAATCTCAATATCTTTTTTTTTACGAAATGCTTTGAAATTTTAAACATAGTCATAACATAGGATATCCTACAATATGATATAAAGAAAATTTCATGAAATCACGCGCATGCACGTGTGCTGCAATCTGATTGGCTGAAACTTTAAATGACTATATCTCCTTTGCTTTTTGACGAAATGCTTTGAAATTTAAAACATAGTCATACATTAGGATATCCTACAATATGATATAAAGAAAATTTCATGAAATCACGCGCATGCACGTGTGCTGCAATCTGATTGGCTGAAACTTTAAATGACTATATCTCCTTTGCTTTTTGACGAAATGCTTTGAAATTTAAAACATAGTCATACATTAGGATATCCTGCAATCTGATTTACAAGAAATTTCAAGAAATCACGCGCATGCACGTGTGCTGCAATCTGATTGGCTGAAACTTTAAATGGCTATATCTCCTTTGTTTTTTGACGAAATGTTTTGAGATTTAAAACATGATCATTCATTGGGATATCCTACAATATGATATAGAAAAAAAATCATAAAATCACGCGCATGCACGTGTACTGCAATCTGATTGGCTGAAACTTGAAATGGCTAAAACTCCCTTGTTTTTCAACTAAACAGGATGGGATTTAGAACTTAGATAAATATAAGGGACTCCTACAAGAAGATATGGTCATCATGCACGTGCACGCACGTGCGTGCATTTCGAACGTGTGAAGTAGAAAATACACTTGAATGTGTGATTTTTAATCCTTTGGACTGAATGCTTTAATATATAGTATATTAAAATATATAGATAGTGTAGACAAGATGATATGGTCATAACGCACATGCACTCACATGCGCATGGATGCAATGCTAAAATTTGAATATAATTGGTATCCTTCTGGGAAAACGTTGTTAAAGTAAAAAATGCACAGAATTTGTCTTATTTAACGAAGCTTACAGGGAATATGGCACCTAAAGTGAGTTGGGGAGCGTTTGGGGAACATCTGTAACGGTTCCCGTTACAATTAGCACTAGTTATTATTATTATGTCGCCCCGAACGAAGTCGGGGACGACATATTGATATTGTACGCATGTTTTTTTTATCCAGGCTGTTTCTCGGAGATGGCTGGGACAATCTTCCTGAAACTTTCCTTCAAGGACGATCACTGGTTGTAGTTGTGCAGTGAGGTCGTTCAGTTCCAATATGTCTACCGTTGCCATGGAAACCTGTAAAAAGCGACAAATTTTGTCCGAGAGTGTTCTCTCTGGTCCCTTAAACGTTCGTCATGAAACTTTTCTTATTTTAATGATTAGTATCTGTAGTTCTGCAACTCGTATTTAAAATTTTCATATAATCGATTATTGCCATGGAAACCAGGTGAAAGTTAAAATTCTTTAATTTCGATTTTCTCAATAACTACTCAGGCAATCGTTTTGAAACTTTCAATGTTTATTCCTTGCAATGTGTCAAAGTGATTTCTACTTTCAAAATAATTGTAATGAGTCGCTCACGGTTGCCATAAAAACGAAACAGAAAAAAAGATTCAGATGTACACGTGTTCTCCAAGGTCTAGGTCAAAGGGTCAAAGTTCGTCGTATCCAATAAAAGTTCTTTTCACAAGGATTACATATTTGAAATACGAAAGCCCTAGTACTTACCGTTCAAACGTTATGGCTATTTACTATGTTCAAGACGCCCCCCCCCCCCTCTTTTTATGAAGCACACAGCCAAGTAGAATACACAGATATAACATATACAACTTACAAGTAACTTTTTAAAATCTTCATTCATAAAATTCAGTTCCCGTCATGTGATATTTTGCCATCATTCATTCTCCTTCTGTTTTGTCTCTTGAATTTATAAATATTTTATTTTATCTATATAAAAAAAAAATAACGATTGTCAGCTGCATTTATTATCATTTCGCGTTTTCTTGTATATCTATCACTTGTATATTATTCATTTCATTAGATAGTGCAAGTATAAATTAAAAAATTGGTACGTCATTTCCATAGTTTTTATTCATTCATAAATTCTTTGATCCGCTCCTGATGGTTCGCAAAGCCTTGATCACCACTGTATACAAAACATTCATCTCGCCGAAAATGTTCATGATTCCGCTAAACTGAGAAAGTTCACACATGATTTATTATCTCATAACACACATCAGCTCTCTGCAATGCAGAAATGCTCGAATTGATGGTGGCATGTCAGATTCGTTTTTCGGTAGAACCTCTAAAATGAAAGTGAAAGAGGGAAATTTCAGAGTTCTCGCTGGCGTTACAATACACAAAATAATTCGGCTGATCTTCTTCATAAATTACATTTCCCAAGCTTTTATCATAGGAAAGATACTGCCAATTAACAAGTATGAGGCTCAGTTCAGTACATCTGCCAGATTTCTTTTATGCAAGTCTGCAAATTGAGGAACTTGTAATTTTCCTGCACTACTTTCTTCTCCTACCGATTCTGAAAATAATGAGTGGGATGTACCGAATTAAGGTCTTCCGTTTCCAATGGAAAGGACTGATATAACTCAATGGTTGTTCAAACTTAGCTTATGGACTTTTGTTTTAGTGATGATAAAAATGAAAGTCTTGTCTAATACGGGGCGACATATGCTATTGCTTGCAATAGCAGACTTTCTAGTTATGTTCCCCAAACGAAGTTGGGGAACATATTGTTTTTACTCTGTTTCTTATTATTATTATTCTTATTATTATTATTTTTCTTCGTGGGAAAATTTTGTCCGCGAGTGATCTTGTAAACTACACATTTGACTTAGGTGAAACCTTTTTAGGGTAAGTAGGCATGTTATGTAGATTTGCGGAATCAAGGTCATTTTGCGCGCACGTGCTTGCAAGAGCGCGCACGTGCAAAACTTGAAATGACCAATATATAATGGATATAACCGTAACTTTTCTAATTTTAGACGAAATGTTTTGAAACTCATAATGTAAGGATATATGAGTAGTATGCACAAGATGACATGGTCAAAATAGCAAGATCGCACGTGCAAGCACATGCGCTTCGCTCTGATTGGCTGAAACTAAAGTCTCTATATCTTTCTTGTTTTTTGATAAAATCATTTGAAATTTTGAACATAGTCATACATTAGGGAGATCTACAGCCCGTAATAAAAGAATTATTATGAAAGCATGTGCATGCACGTGTGCTTGCAAGAGCTCGCACGTGCAACACGAGAAATGTCCAATATAATTGATACAGACATAACTATTTAAATTATTGATGATATGCTTTAAAACTCATATTAGAAGTATATATTAGAAGCGTAGAGAAGATGACATGGTCAAAAAAGCAAGATCTCACACGCATGCACGTGCGCTTCGCTCTGATTGGCTGAAACTAAACTCTCAATATCTTTCTTGTTTTTTGACGAAATCCTTTGAAATTTTAAACATAGGCATGTATTAGGATATCCTACAATAAGATATATAGCAATTATCATGAAAACGCGTGCATACACGTGCGCTGCAATCTGATTGGCTGAAACTTTGAACAGCTATAACTCCCTTGGTTTTCAACCAAACAGGATGGGATTTGGAACATGGATAGATATAATGGACTTCTACAAGAAGATATGGTCGCCATGTTCATGTGAGCATGTGTGTGCACGTGAAATGAGTAAAACTAAAATACATTTGAATTAGCGTATTTTTAATACTTTTGGATTAAATACTTTGATATTTATTTATATATATATATATATTTGATAGTATATTAAAATCTATAGGTTGTGAAGACCAGATTATATAGTCATTACGCACGTGCATTCACATCCGCACGCGTGCAATGCTAAAATTTGAATGAAATTCTTACACTTCTGGGTAAACGTTGTTAAAGTCTCAAATGCATAGAGTTTGTCTTATTTAATGATGCTTATAGGGAATATGGCACCAAAAGGGAGTTGGGGAGCGTTTGGGGAACATCTGTAACGGTCCCCGTTACAATTAGCACTAGTTATTATTATTATTATTCTTTTTTCTTCTTATTTCTTCTCCGGTACTTTTTTGTCCGGAAGTGTTCTCAGAAACTGTTCACCAAACTAAGTTAAAACCTTGTTAGGGTTAGTAGGCATGTTGTGTAGATGTGCCGAACGAAGGTCATTTTGCGCGCATTCGCATGCACGTGCGGGCGCGTGCAATGATTAAAATGACTGATATATTTAATATGGTTGTAACTTTTATATTTTTTGATAAAATGTTTTGAAACTCATTATATAAAGATATATAAGTTGTGTAGATAAGATGACATGGTCAAATTTGCATGAACTCACGCGCATGCACGTGCGCTTTGCTCTGATTGGCTGAAACAGAAATCTTAATATCTTTTTTGTTTTAAGATGAAATACTTTGAAATTTATAACATAGACATGCATAAGGATGTACTACAATATGATATATCAAATTTTTCATGAAATCACGCGCATGCACGTGCGCTGCAATCTGATTGGCTAAAACTTTAAATGAGTATAACTCCCTTGGTTTTCAACCAAACAGCATGGGATTTACAACATAGATAGACATAAAGGACTCCTACAGGATGGTATGGTCCCCATTCACATGCATGCACGTGCGTGCACGTGCGCTTTGCTCTGATTGGCTGAAACAAAAATCTCAATATCTTTTTTGATTTTTTACAAAATGCTTTGAAATATAAAACATAGGCATACTTTAAGATGTCCTGCAATATGATATATAATAATTTTCATGAAAATACGCGCATGCACGTGCGCTGCAATCTGATTGGCTTAAACTTTAAATGGCTACAACTCCCTTGTTTTTCAACCAAACAGGATGGGATTAAGAACATAGACAGACATAATGGACACCTACAAGAAGGTATGGTCATCATGCACGTGCGTGCACGTGCAAATGAGTAAAATAGTGTAGACAAGATGATATCGTCATTACGCTCATTCAATCACATGCGCACGCCTGCATTGCTTAAATTTGATATACTTGGTATACTTTTGGGAAAACGTTGTTTACATCTTAAATGCATAGATTTTGCCTTCTTTAATGAAACTTACAGGGAATATGGCACCAAAAGGGAGTTGGGAAGCGTTTGGGGAACATCTGTAACGGTTCCCGTTACAATTAGCACTAGTTATTATTAGGGTCTTCCGTCTCCAGCGGAAGACCCTTCTATTATTCTATTGTTTCTTTTTCACTTTTATTATTATTTTTTTCTTTACACATTTTTGTGCAGACGATTTCTCAGAGATGCTTGAGTCGATTGACTTGAAATTTTCAGGATTGGTGTATCATGAACTAAACCTTATTCAATTTTTTTATTTTTTGAAAATTCACTTCCGGTCGGAAGTTATCGCCCTTTAATCGAATTTTTAGTGACCATTTTGTCCGGACAAAAACTCAAAAACGACAAAAGCTAGAATGCTGTCATTTTCAGGACTAATAGACAACATTTTGTAGTTTTGCACCTATACTTTCAAATCTTCCTGAAGTGCTTAGTATGGAAGCTCGGTAGGGGTCGAAATCTAGGACACGAAACATGACTGATTTTTTGAGACATTTTGCATCATATCTTTTAAAGTATAATTATTTTGTTAAAATATACTGAACAAAACTTGTGCAGAATTACAAGATCTTTAATATCACATCAAGAAAAAAGTGCTGACTCATCACATTAGGGACCAAGAGGGGCCAAAAGTCTTTTTTCGATAACTCTTAAACAGTCAATATTTTGTTTGAAATTACAGAAGAAAAAATGTTTTTCTTAACCATTTGCAACTATATATTATAATTTTAATGTCGTATGTTACATAATTAGGGGCCACAAGGGGCCAGAATGCTAAATCTTTGACGCTTTATATCTCAAAAGTGGGAAATATTTTGATAAGTAATATTTAACAAAAGATGTTCAAAATAATGTTTTGAACAATATGCAATCTTTAATTTATCGCTATACGTCCCCTTTAAGGAGTTGAAGGGTAAGCCCCTAATTATTTCTTTTTCAAATAACTTGAAAACAAAAAAGAATTTCTGAATAGTTATTGAACAAAACATGTTCAAAATCTAAAGATCTTTAAGATGAGATCCCGAAAAAGGGACTGGGCACTCGAATTAGGGGCCAAGAGGGGCCAAAAGTGTTTTTTCGATAACTCTTTATCAGTTAATATTTTGTAATACATTATTGAAGCAAATATCTTTATCTCAACCATTTCAGCTATATATCATAATTTTTATGTCGTATGGTACATAATTAGGGGCCACAAGGGTCAGAATGCTAAATCTTTGATCCTTTATATCTCGAAAGAGAGAAATATTTTGATAAGTAATATTGAACAAAAGATGTTCAAAATAATGTTCTAAACAATATGCAATCTTTTATTTTTCGCTATACGTCCCCTTTAAGGAGTTGAAGGGTTGGCCCCTTAATATTTCTTTTGCAAATTACTCGAAAACGAAAGAGAATCTCTGAATAGTTGTTGAACAAAAAGTGTTCAAAAACATGAAAGCATTAAGATAAAATCCAGAAAAAGGGGCTGGGTACTCAAATTAAGTGCCGAGAGGGGCCAAAAGTCTTTAATCGATAACTCTTTATCAGTAAATATTTGGTTATACAATACTGAATCAAAAATGTTTGATGGAATCCAGAATATTCTTTTCGTATTTGATGGAATTGAGTTATGTTAAGTAATATTAGTTTGTTATATGAAATGTTTTGTTTAGTATTTGAAGTTCCGTAGAATGTCTCCTTAATATGTATATATATATAAGAAAATGGGACTTAAGTGTGTGTTGAGATGTTCCGTGAAAGTGGTATGAGAAGTATTGTATAAAAGTTATATATATATGTTGGAAATAGTGCAGCGTAGTAATACATTGTTCTGATTGGTCAGTTGTTGTCATTGTAATGATGACGTCACTTCCGGTGCGGGAGAATTTGAATCTAGTAAATGTGTAATATTCGGTATCTGTGTTTAGTGTGTTGTAGATTGATTTTTTGTATGTTTGAGTTGAATTTGTTGGTATTGATTGTTATATGATTTTAGAAAGTGTTTTGGTGTTTCAGAAATGTCGTGAGGGCGTTAAGATGATATGAAGAAAAAAGGGCTGATCCCTAATATTAGGGTGCATGAGGGGCCAAAAGTTGAATTTTTAAGTCTTAATGTTCAATGTCTGTTTACAGATTATGGAGGCAAAATCGTTCTTCTTCACAATCTTTATAATTATTTTAGAATGAAATTCTCAATCAAAATCTTATCTTATCAAGAATCGAACGGAAGACCCACTCGTTGCTCGCAACGAGATCGTATCTAGTTATTATTATTATTCTTTTTTCTTCTTATTTCTTCTCCGGTACTTTTTTGTCCGCGAGTGTTCTCAGAAACTGTTCACCCAACTGAGCTAAAACCTTTTTAGGGTTAATAGGTGTGTTGTGTAGGTGTGCGGAACGAAGGTCATTTTGCGCGCATACGCCTGCACGTGCGGGCGCGTGAAATGACTGAAATGACTAATATATTTAATATAGCCATAACTTTAACATTTTCCGATGAAATGCTTTGAAACTCATTATATAAGGATATATTAATAGTGTAGATAATGTGACACTGTCAAATTAGCAAGAACTCACCCGCATTTACGTGCGCTTCGCTCTGATTGGCTGAAACAAAAATCTCAATATCTTTTCCGTTTTTTGACGAAATGGTATGAAATTTAAAATATAAGCATACTTTAAGATGTCCTACAACATGATGTATAACATTTGTCATGAAAGCATGCGCATGCACGTGCGCTGCAATCTGATTGGCTTAAACTTCAAATGGCTGTAACTCCCTTGTTTTTCAACCAACCACGATGAGATTTAGAACATAGACAGACACAATAGACTCCTATAAGAAGTTACGGTCATCATGCACATGCATGCACGCGCATGCACGTGCGCTTTGCTCTGATTAGCTGAAACAAAAATCTCAATATCGTACTTGTTTTTTGACAAAATACTTTGAATTTTAAAACATAATCATACCTTAATACGTCCTAAACTATGATATATAAAAGTTTTCAAGAAACCACGCCCATGCACGTG
>NW_026920608.1:0-17602 GCF_032062105.1 Saccostrea cuccullata
TCTGGAAAACGTCATTTCCATGCTGAAGCATCCATCTTGCGAATTCAAGTCGGTGTTGGACATCTGATTCCTTAAGGTGTTGCATTATTGAAAGCTTGTAAGGTGCAGAGCTGCCAACATTCTTAAATGACAAATAGTAAGGCGGGGTCTAGGGACCACCTAAGCCCCCTGACGCTGAAGATGTTTAGTAAATGAACATGCGGTCTGAGACATAGTTGTTTCCATTTTGTTTACTTTAAAACATTGACATGAATGTGATTGGCCTTCTAAAACCGAAACGATGATACAAGCAAACGTTGTAAGAATTATGAATACATGATAATGTAGATACTATGGACTGCCAGCTATGAAAATACAGGTATTATAAACTTTGAACGAGAAAAACTGAAATCGGAAGAATAAAAAGAGAAATCGTAAGGCGTATTTTAGACGCTGATTTCGTACGTCTTACGCCAAAATCGTAAGGGTTGGCAGCTCTGAAGGTGTTAACTGCATGTCATATTTCAATGTCCTGTACACACTGGAAACACTGGTGTTGTCAGCATAAATTTCCGTAAACATCTGACAGTCTTACACTTTTCTGAGGAGTTTCAGTAACTAAAGCTTCCACTTTACTGATGAAATCATCAGTTCTCGAAGTCTTCGGTCTTCCCGGATTGTCATGTCTTTTATCGCATACTGTCCCTGTCTTCTCAAACTTTGTTATTAACCTCCTGATCAACATTCTAGAGAGCTTCTTTTCCTTTGGTAAATTTTCCTTCATTAACTTCTGAATGATCTTTGGTGATTTGTATTGGTAATAGAGTTTTACAATTTCAGCTTTTTGTCTATCAGTTAAATCCATTTTAAAAGGTAATGAAATTGTGACATCAGAGTGCATGTCACAATTAACCTTAATGACGTCACAATTTCGAGAACTTTTTAAAAAGTATTAAAATTTAAGATTTGATGTTGAAGGGGTCCGACTATAGTTTTATTGTGTGAAAACTACAATAGCGAAACTCTTCATTTTTATACCATATCTAACTTAAGTTTGGGGGAAATCTACCGTCCAGGTATTTTTGAGGGACCGTCTCAAAATACAGGTACCTTTACTATAGGATTACATAGGGAAATGCCAATTTTTAGCACTATAAAGCAAATTATACAAATACTACAATAGACATTTTGTTCAAACTATGATATTTGATAAGTAATATTATATAATACAGTATATCTAAGAATCACAAAATTCTACCGTCTTGTTACCAGAGGGGGCATCTCAAAATGCAAAAAATTAGCAAATCTTACTATTTTTTTTAGAGAATTACAAAATATGACGTACACAATGGATTCACATGAAAACATAATAAAAATATTGGAGATATTCTCAAATTTCTATGTTTTAAATTTCAAAAGCGTATGTTTATTACTTTTTCTTAAATAATATTTTTATTACCCCTTTCTTTAAGAGCTACAGATTATCATAACGTCAAAAACACACTGTAACGACGTCAACCTACCTTTCATTTGCAAAATCGGTTAAAAAATCAGTTATATCAAATTGTAATTACATTTTTATACCTATAATTTCTTAATTTTCTTTAATTTTAATAATTAAGCGAAAAAAGTTGCATTAAAACAGTAAATACGCTTCATTTTACTATGATGTGCGAAATATTGCGCAATGGAAACTATAGTTGATATATAAATTGATATATAATTTGTGTAAAAAGAATGATAAATATCAAAGATATTTAAATTTTAAAATGTAACATATATTATGAAACACCCTGTATCTCAGAAAAAGCGTCGTGACCAATCGGAGAACTTTAAAATGCCAGGTCATACATGTATAATAAACTTAATACGTACAAAATAAATTGCGCAAAATGAATCAAGACCCCCCCCCCCCCCGATATGTTCTTCAACCTTCACAAAACAAGGTTTGGTGCGCAAAATCTTCCTTGGAAAAAGAGGAAAAGAAGTCCTTTCAAGTTCGATTTCTAAAAGGGGCTTTAAATTAAAAATATATATATATATAGGGATTTTTCTGAATAAGTCATTTTATTACATGTACATATCTCTCTATTTCAGATTTTACTATTGGAGGCGCTGAAATCCAATAGAACCGATTACGTCAAAGTACTTATGGATCACGGTGTATCTGTTAAAATGAAGGACATACCAGTTTTGTACAAATCGGTACGTTTGTGCTTCATTGCTTTATACGAATATCGGCGGGTGAAGTGTGTTATAGACAAGATAATCCTTAATTTCTTACTTCATTATATATAACGAGGACCACAGACACATGTGTTGTATATAGGGTGCTCCGTACATATTCTTACCTCAAATAGCAATGTAAACTAATTACAGATACTCTAACTTCTACCTCATATGTTGTCGAAAACATCTGACGTTTCAAGCCTTTTTTTCAAAATATTTCTAATTATCGATATTCTACAATCGTCAAATTTAATTATTATAAAATATATTTTGATACCGATATCAATAATTATCCGTCTAAAACAATTTTAAGGAATCCATTTTTTATCAAGTTATTTCTGCGTTAACATCGTACAAGTAAATCTAAAAATACTTCAATCTTAGTATTTCTATTCTCGACAGATGTAGGGTTAGGTTGTTGTACTTGTTGTACGTGTGTAGTTGTGTGTATTTAACTGATTTAGACTTCTTGTAATTTCAAGTTTCAAAGTATTTCTTCTCAGACTATAAGCTGCCCGAAGCATGGACCAAAAGTTAAAGACTGCAACTGCTTAGGAATGATGTGGCTAATGAAGGTAAGGCGAAACTAGAAAACGCCTTTGAGACATGTTATAAAGAAAAAAAATGTATTAATAAAAGATTAGGTTCTTTGAAAATTTCTTTCGGCGTTTTTTTTTAAATTAAATAGCCACAAACAGGACTGTATCGTCAGAGTTACATGTAATATTCATATCTTATAGTCAATAAACAAAGAAGAGGCCGAGAGATGTTTCAAAAAGAGCGATGTAAAGAAGGGTCTTCTAGCACCACAGACCATATGCAGAGAACTTCTCGATTACCAAAGTAGACATGATTTATTATTTTCTTCCATAACTATATTATACACGTTGATTAGTTCGTATATGTAGCGAAGTGATTAGAGCGTCTGGTTTAGAGTCGCAGAGAATGGAACTGATCCTTACGTAGCGAGATCGAATCCACTTTGGGGCGCGGAGAACTGTCTTTCAATAAACCTTTATAAACCGAGTTCCGTGTCGCTGTACAAAAATGAAGATGTTAGCGCCAAAGATCCCCTCCCAGCTAATTGACCCCGATTGCCGATTTTATGTTAAATTTTGTAGTCGTTCACAGGCAAGTAGCGGTCACTCCATATCAGTGACAAATTCTTAAGAAGGACGATATTATATACATGTATAACAATATTTCGGAGAATTGTCCAAAATCTACATGTTTTGCAAATTAGACTTTTATATCAATACGTCGTACAGCAGACCAGTTTAATCTTACGATTTTAAAATACGTCTCACGTTTTGCTATTATGAAAATACGGAAATCTGAAAAACGTTCCTTTGGAATTAAACAGTTGATTTTCATTATGATTTGTTTTATTTTCACGCTTTTTAATTGCTAAAAAGAGAAAGATTTCAAACATATTAGTGTTGCCCAAGTGCTCTGTATTCTACAATGACATAGATTATGTTGTTTAACCATGTTTTTTTAAGGCCATTCCAAGTTTTTTCTCTGTTTAGCGTCTACCCATCTTTCGAAAACTTACCTACCTATTCGCAAAAAACACACAAGCCAAAACATAAAACACAGGATTAAAAGTCATAAAAATGACGCCCTTCAAATGATTTGATCTAACTTATATGTAACTGCTTTAATACAAGAAATGTCTATGCTTAAGCAAAAACAAGGGATTAAATGCTTACAATACACTCAATATAACTTACTGTACAGAATTATTTGGAGAAATTGACAAAATGAAAAAAATTCGACTAAATTAATCATTTTCAGGACTACTGATGTTGTGTGTTTTTTCTTATATGGGGTGTCAAAAACCAAGGCGCACGCGGACGCTAAACATAAAAAAAACTTGGAATGGCCTAATCGGAAAAGCAGTTGTTCTCTATAAATATATGGACAATCAATGGAAAGTGAAATCTTACTGGCAAATGCCAAATCTCACGGACAAATCTAATCAAATATACTGTGAGACAACGATATGGGTAAACAGGTCTGCTAAACTGATGTGTTTCTCAATTTTTATATTCATTTAAATTGTTTTTAGAAACTATTCTAAATTATTTGAACCATAAAAGAAAATAAGGATTTAAATGGTATGTACCAGTAGTGACAATTTGGAGGAGTAGGGATGTCTTTAAGTCTTTGATATTTTTCAGGCTTCAGAACTGCAAAAGGAGAACTGGTGCGGGCCATATTATTTCCCAAACCGTTGGACTTCAAGTTCTACCGAGATGCCATGAAATTCATTTTATTCCTGGGGTGTATGGCAGCCCTGGGAATGACCTATAGCATTGTTATCTACGTAAAACAAGGGGTCAGTAATTAACTGCTTTATCATAAACCAGTAAAAATCCTCTTATTCTTGGTTATTCAAGTATATGATTTAGATTATTTAACACATTTTTTAAAGTACTTTTTGGGACATGCCTATCAAAATGTATTGTAGACATACCCTTTGTCCATGTGGAATTCCTTTTCACCTATCACAAAGAACAAGGGCCACTTAGGGCCTTTTTTTTGGTAAATTTCTGAAAAATCAAAACTGCTTAGTTTTGGTTGACAGTGCAGTTTTCATCACTTACACCCTTGGTGACCATGTATCTACTGAACATATGATGTAATTTTCTCTCTATTCAAAGCATCATGCTGCTGTTGTAGGTTTACCCAATCAGAATTGTTGTTAGGGTCCTGGATATCATCACCATCATTGTTCCTCCTGCTTTACCAGCAGCCATGACAGTGGGGACCGTGTTTGCTCAGGGTCGGTTGAAGAAGAAGGGAATCTACTGCATCAGTCCTCCTCGAATTAACTTCTGTGGGAGGCTGGATGTCTTCTGCTTTGATAAAGTAAGTATAATTTGTACATACATGTAGCTTAAACCATAAACAAAATGATTCCGAACCTTGCTTTCATAGGGAAATCTTCTGCAGAAATAACATTGCTCTGATTTTATATGTTTTAGACTGGTACTCTGACAGAAGATGGACTAGACATGTGGGGAGTACTGCCAATTAAAAACCAGGGGTACCAGTTTAATTCATAATCTTCATTTTGTAAAAGAACTATATGCGGTATATTGCATATATTTGCCCCCACAAAAGCCAAATTTTGAAAACTTCCTGAAATGTGCTGAATTCTATAAATTGTTTGAGAAATATGAATTAACAGAAAATATTATATTGTCAAAGCAGTGTATTCACAATTTTTGTTTTTATGACGTCACAAACTAGTCCGATTTGATATCCTTTTTCAGAAACAGGACAAAATGGACAAAATATCAACAATTTAAAATCTATAGAGCGCAAGTTTGTTCAGGAACAATATTGACATATTTCATTGATATTATCATTCTACACATTATATCAAAATATTGATCCTGAACACACATGCGCTCGGTGACTTTTACTCAAAATATCGACGAAATATGTACATTTTTCTGTAAAATTCATAAAAAACTGAAAATTATGTCATGTTTGTGACGTCATTACGTACATGTGGCGTCATTACTTATGAAAATATTCGGTGCTTTGAAGTCAGCATATACTCCCCTGTTTAAGAACTTAATTAAATATATCTCCATCAAAGTTTGATTTTGGGGGGCAAATATTAATTAAATATATCTCCCTCAAAGTTTGATTTTGGGGGGCAAATATTGGTTATTACCGAATAAAGTTCTTTATTGAACATTTTATTAGATATATAACATCAAAACCATATTTTAAACTTTCTGTCTAACTTCTATAAATAGGTTTTGTGGTGTGGAGGAGGATCCATCTAAGTTAGAGGTGGGGCCCTTTATCACCTGTATGGCCACCTGTCACTCCCTGACTGTGATAGACGGGGAACTCTCAGGGGATCCTCTAGATCTCATCATGTTCAACTCCACGAAATGGGTAACCTATATATCTAGTACATAAACTACATTAAATAACTGATTTGGTACTCAGTGTTTTTTGGCAACCTTTCTTAGAGAGCAAAAAAATCACATTGTCAATTAGACTATGTTATTGTATAAGAATTTATCACCATTACTTGATATTAACCAATAAGAACAATAAGAGATGTTATAAAGTCTGTCTTGTACAATCTCTGTAGGTTTTGGATGAACCAGGGAAGGATAGCAGTAAATTTGACACCATCATGCCTACTGTGGTGAGACCTTGTACCAAGGACACCTTCACTGCTGAAGTAAGTAGAAGTTCTCTTGTCAGGTTATCTAAATATATATATTTCTGATGTAATGAATGGATTAACATGTATCTAACCATTTTAGTGTGTTGTTTTAAGAAATAATAGAAGGGTGACAATTTGCTCCTATTTTCCAGAACCCGTTTGAGGTTGGGATCATTAGACAGTTCACGTTTTCCTCTTCTGTCCAGAGAATGAGTGTGATCACGCGTACACTGAGTGAGGAGGGGATGGAACTCTACTGTAAAGGGGCACCAGAAAAGATCGCCTCCCTTTGTCTGCAAGACACTGGCAAGTCTTAACTTACTAGAACTTATCAACTTAGTATCTTGGAAATAATTAAAGTGTTTCTAGTGGCTAATTAGATTTATTTCTTTTTGATATTGCAGTTCCACATGAGTTTCCAGATATCCTTCATCGGTACACTATTCAGGGTTACAGAGTCATAGCATTAGCTTACAAAAAACTGGACCCTAAACTCACCTGGCATCAGGCTCAGAGAATATCCAGGTAAATAAAAGGCACTGAATGATGGATCTACTCAGGAAGTAACAACATCATCAGCATTCCTTGAAATAAAGTGAAATTTTTCCTTGCTTGGATAGATTGCAGGTTTAAACTGATATAGATGTTTTTTGTTTTTTTTTTTTGGTTTCAGGGATAAAGTGGAATTTGACATGAATTTTCTGGGAATGATTGTTCTACAAAACAAACTCAAACTACAAACAAAACCTGTCATCCACAAACTGAGGGATGCTAAAATTAGGACTGTAATGGTTACAGGTAAGGTGCCATAAGGTCCAAATCCATGCTGAATTACTCATATATTAAATTGTAGATATATGCATATCATTTGTCAGGAAGATTGTTCTGCATTTGTTCACATGCAGTGGTGTTGATGAATATAAGTCCACATTTTTAAAAAATTTTTTACTTAAAAGGTGACATGATTCAGACAGCCATTAGTGTTGCTAGGAATTGTGGGATGGTTCCCACTAAGGACCGAATTATTATTGTGGAGGCCTCCCCTCCTGATGCCCACAGTCCGGCCAGTATTAAGTGGGTCATGGCAGAGACACCTGATGAGGGAACTGATACATATACTGACTCGGACTATAATGAGGTCAGAGTTCACTTCAGTACCAAGAGGTCAAAGTTCAAAATTTGAATAAATCTTACTAGCTAGAAAGATTCAAAATCTGTGTTCCTAGAAACGGAGAAATATCGACGAGTCTTGCAACCAAAGTTAAAACGCAAATAATACATGTGCAAACCATTTATTTTGCCTTATATTTGTAGAGAATGTTTCCTTAGTTGCAAAAAATAATTGTAGATCACTTACCGATGTTTTAATGTTCCTTGTAACCAACCAATAATTTGTATAAAATCTTTAAAAAACCAATTTAGATAAATTTATCGAGTTATTGATTAAACATTTTTACAGTCCTTTTAACGAATAGTCAATGTTTTGCTCATGAACTTTAATTTCTTTATTGTCATTAATTTTTTCATCAATTTTTATAATTTTTTCAGTCTGTATTCAATAAACCAGGCAAAGTATTGACATCTCCACTGTCAAAATATGTCTTCAACTATGTAAGTATAATTACCATGTAAACGGTTCAGAATTGATACTCTGTAACAGTGTCCTTCCGATACATTTCTCATCAAAATTTGTGTTATCATGAGGATTTGCAGCATATGGCAACTTGAGGATTTGCAGCATATGGCAACTTGGGCTTTGTAAATATCTTCCCTAACTGTACCAATTCAAAAAAGGTGCATTTGAAGGAGCACTGACCGACTACATGGACGATTAACTTGACATAAACCCAGATATGCATGTTTAGTAGGGTTTTCTTCCTTGCAGTTTCTGTTCTTGACAATGCTGATCAGCTACAGCGCCTTTGTAACGACAAGTATTGGTACAACTTATTACGTCCGAGACATTGCAAGAATTTTTGAATATTACGTCTACTTCTGGGGATTTGGCGATTTACTGGAGGAATTTTTCAGTTGCTTTGTAAGTACATGCAGTGATTCACAGTCTCAAAATCTAAGATCATACATGCATGCAAAACAGATGTATAAAAAAAAAATGATGGCACATCGTGTATTAATTTTTTTTACATCTACTGAAACTATACCTTAATTAAACCAAGGATTAAATTCCCAAGGATTAAAGTTTTCAAATATGTTGATGCCCCCCATGGTTCGGGGGTATATAGTCTTTGTCGTGTCCGTCCGTCTGTCTCTCTCTGTCTGTCTATTTGTCCGCAAAACTTTAACCTTGCCCATAACTCTTGATTTGGTGGTTCTATGACTTTCATTTTTCACAGTGTATTTCTTGTGATAAGACTTTTCTTTGGGTACCAACAGATTTTACCTTGACCCCGCAGATTTACTTACTTATAAGAAAAAGAATTTAACCTTGGTCATAACTTTTAAATAGTAAGCGCTTGGGGTCTCATGCTTTACATATCTTATCCTTGTATGAAGACCTTTCATTGGATACCAAGAACTTTGACATATACCTTGGAGTTAACCAACTTTAATTTTAAAAAACAAACCTTAACTATAATTTTTAAAAGGCTAAGGCTTTCATACTTTACAATGTACATATTTAATCTTTGTGACAAGACCTTTCATTGGATATCAAGAACTTTGACCTTGACCTTGGAGTTTGACCCACTTTTTTAATACTTTAACCTTGACCTTAACTTTTAAATTGTTAGGGCTAGGGCTTTCATACTTCACATATGTATTACTTGTGAAAAGACCTTTCTTAAGATATCAACAACTTTGAACCTTTGACCTATACCTTTCAAAAAGTTATCCTTGACCTTAACTTTTGAACAGATGGTGCAAGGGCTTTCATATTTCACAATCGTATTTCTTGTGAGAAGACCCCAGTTTGGGTATTGATATATTCTATTTTCATTTTAAATTTGTCGTTTTTGTTACACATAATGTAATATTTTTAATCTTCGCTATGTTGCTATACGGGGGCATCAGTGTTTCACAAACACATCGTGTTTTTTTTTTTTTTATTTCAGGGAATATTTCACGAGACTGCCATTGAAGGAAAATCCTACCGCAGTTACAGAACTATTGTAAAGCGTTACTTAAACAATTTTTGGAATCAAGTTGACATTCTGTCTTATGAATTGTTGATCACTGCCCTGTTTGTACGACACTTTTACCCATCCGAAACCTTCACAATATCTCGAAGGATGTTTTCCCTGTCGTTACTTATCATGTATCTCCGTTTTCTAGAAGCATTTCTCATGATTAGATCACTGGGCCCTACTCTGATCATGATAAAAGAAATGGTAAGCAAAAATTTTTGTACTCTTTAAAAATTTGAACATACAATCATTTACACATATAATAAAGAACATTATTCTGCAAAATACTGCATGACTTGGATTTCATCCCATTCAATCACGGGTTTTGTTTCTCGAAATGAATATCAACTGCATTGAATTCGTTAAATTATTTTTTTAGTTCTATACGAACTTTTACCCTCCACATGAAGTTAGTATGAAAATTAAATTGCTACCCACTAAGTCCGGTTGGTGACGACTTGGAGATAAACGCTGCATTACAGTTCTTTATCACTGAAATATTAATGCTAAAACGTTTAAAACCAGCGCCAACTGAAACGGAACCGTTACAGATGTACCCAAACGCTCCCCAACTTCCTTTTGGTGCCATATTCCATGTAAGTCTCATTGATCCAACAACGTGTGCATTTTTGACTTTAACAACGTTTTCCCAGAAGGATACCAATTATATTCTAAGTTTAACATTGCAGGCGTGCGCATGTGAATGCACGTGCGTAATGATCATATCGTCTTATCTACACTTTCTATTTATTTAAATATACTCTATATTAAAGCATTTAGTCCAAAAGTATTAAAAATCACCCATTCAATTTCACTCATTCCAAATGCACGCACGTACGTGCACGTGCATGATGACCATACCTTGTTGTAGGAGGCCCTTATATCTATCTATGTTGTAAATCCCATCCTGTTTGGTTGAAAACCAACGGAGTTATACCATTTCAAGTTTCAGCCAATCAGATTGCAGCACAAGTGCATCCGCGTGATTTCATGAATTTTTTTTCTAAATCATATTGTAGGATATCCTAATGCATGACTATGTTTTAAATTTCAAAGCATTTCGTCCAAAAACAAAGGAGATATAGCCATTTCAAGTTTCAGCCAATCAGATTGCAGCACACGTGCATGCGCGTGATTTCTTGAAATTTTTTGTATGTCATATTGCAGGATATCCTAATGCATAACTATGTTTTAAATTTCAAAGCATTTCGTCAAAAAACAAAGGAGATATAGCCATTTAAAGTTTCAGCCAATCAGATTGCAGCGCACGTGCATGCGCGTGTTTTCGTGAAAATTGTTATATATCATACTGTAGTATATCTTAATGCATGACTATGTTTAAAATTTCAAAGCATTTCCGCAAAAAACAAAAAAGATATTGAGATTTTTGTTTCAGCCAATCAGAAGGCAGCGCACGTGCATGCGCGTGAGTTCGTGATTAATTGACCATGTCATATTATCTACACCACTAATATATCCTTATATAATGAGTTTTATAGTATTTCATCGAAAAAATGTAAAAGTTATAGCTATATTAAGTATATCAGTCATTTCACTCATTTCACGCGCACGCACGTGCATGCGTATGCGCGCAAAATGACCTTCGTTGTGCACACCTACACTACACACCTATTAACCCTAAAAAGGTTTTAACTCAGTTGGGTGAACAGTTTCTGAGAACACTCGCGGACAAAAAAGTACCGGAGAACAAATAAGAAAAAAAAGAATAATAATAATAACTAGAAACTCTTGTTGCTACAGCAACAAAGAAGGTCTTCCGTTCTCCTCTATTAATCTGTATGCAGGATGTTTTTTTCTATTTTAAGAAAGACAGATATATAATAAAGAAATAATAGAAAAAATGCAAAAAATAAAAAAAAACTAGTAAACTAATTGTTCAGTGAACAATTATCGGCCTTTCCACCTTTTTAAACATTTCAATATCATTTGGGCTGAAGAAAATAGGAAAAAAGCAAGAAAATAATAAAAAAAAACAAAACAGCAAAATTCTCATTTCTCTACTAGGATTTTATTTTATTTTTTTTTTTTTTTTTTTTTTATTTATTTACAGATTCTAATACATACTTATACAATACAAATATACATTTTCTGTAAATTTTTTATAAGAGAGAGAGAGAGAGAGAGAGAGAGAGAGAGAGAGAGAGAGAGAGAGAGAGTAGAGCAAGAGAGAGAGGAGGGCGAGAAGGGATAGTAAGGAAAAAATTACAAAAACAGATTCTTCCAGGGTTTCCAGGCTTCGTCAAAAGTCAACTGATTATTGTTTTTATATGCAATATACTTGTTTATTTCATACATATATTTGATGGAGGATATCAGTTCATTCAAGGAGAGGTATTTACCACTACATCTCATTCTGTAGATAAAATATTTAATCTGAAGAGCAATGAGATATTTTATTTTGTCTAATTTTGCAAAAGATCCCAATATGAATTCTTTTTTCAAATATACAACATTAATATGAATCTTTCTAAAACAATAACTATCAAAACTATTCAATAAGTCTTGTACTACTTCACATTCCCAGAAGATGTGTTCAATAGTTTCTGTCTCAGTTTCACAAAAAGAACACTTGTATGAATCTATTTTCTTAATTTTATGTAAAAAGGAATTTGTTGCTAATATTTTATGATTAATGCGGAACTGAAACCACTGAAGTTTTGTATCTTTTGTGAGCTTAAAAGGAAATGAAAAAACTTTTTTCCATTCACTATCATTCAAGTTAAAAATTCTATTCCAGCTAGTCTGACCTAAAGGCTTGATATCATTGCTTTTCAAAATTTCATATAAATTTCTTGATTTCTTCGCATTTAATAAACGGAATGTTTTTTGTGTAATATATGGCATATACACAGTTGGCATAGAAATTATATTTTTGGTTTTCATCCATTCTCTGATAGCAGCTATAAGTCCATTGTACTCAAGAAAGTTTGTATGGATTCCATATTTCAATTTAAACATATTAATGTCCATAAAGGAACCGTCCTCTCTTAAGAGATCATTTACGAAAAATACATTATTTTCAAACCATTTCTTATAAAAAATTGTTTTCTTGCCAATCAGTATATTTTTATTAAAAAATAGTGGTTCCATAGAGGCACTTGCTTCTGGTTCTGGTAATTTTTTAGAAAAAAATAGCCAGGCTTCTAAAACATTTTTCCAAAACATATTTTTTACATCTTTAATTTTCTTGAGAAATGTATTCTTCTCCACAAAAAACTGTTTTTTTTAAATCTAAAGTTAGATATGAATATTTACCTTGCAGTATGACATTTTTCATCCATACAAGTTTCAGAGACATAATAAACTCTTTAATACTAATCATCTTGAAACCGCCATCTTTAAGATCTACTAAAATCTACTAGGATTTTAGATGGGGCTCGCAGTTGGTATAATTTTACCCTAAACAGACTTCCTGGATTGTTTGTAGTGACTCGGGGATAACCACGATTTCATTGATCACGCAAAGAGAGCACGTTAAAAATATTGTAACACGCTCCTATGTGTACATATGAGCTTGAATTAGATTGTTTTCAAGTTAAGATGTAAGGGGTAGGGTCTGATTAAAATTATGATATACCTATTAATATGAATAACATGCATTTGATCTGCGCATCAAGACAGAAGCGTAAGTGAAAACGTTGTGAAATGTCCCATGTGTACCTGCATCATATGTGCATTATACATGTATTAAAGAGATGTTTGAAAAATATCCGATTTGAGTTGTTTTATGTTTGAAATGAATGGCGATAAATTATTTAAGAGCATGTGAGAAACATGAGCGAGAGATGCAAGGCAGTTTGTAATTATAGAAAAGGAAAACGGAGAATCGGATTCGGATTTTGGAGCAGGAAATCATGCGACCGGAAGTGAATTTTACTGAGATATTATACATTACTGTAGACGTTTGCAGTCTGCATAACATATCTAAAGGTCATTACAAATACTTTATCTATAAAAGGTATTTATGGGAAAGAAAAATACTCAAATCATGTAGTTTTTCTCTTATAACCGGAAGCTGTCGTTGTTGTTTCCGGTAAGACTGATATATTTTGAAACTACAAATTAAATGCTATAATGTGATGCAAAAAAAGTTTCGTTAAAGAAAAGTTGAAATTTTTGATTTCTTAGATCACTTCCTGTGACGACCGGAAGTGACGACTGGCTACGGTCTTATTCCAACTGAATTTGCCTACTTATCATGATCTACCACTTATTTAAGTTTGGTGTCTTAATCTCTAACCGTTTACGAGATCTAGCTATGATAACTTCTCATTTTGAGGACAGGAAATCACGCGACCGGAAGTGAATTTTACAAAGATATTTGACGCTACTGTAGTCATTTTCAGTTTGAATAACATATTTAAAAATCATAACAAATACTTTATCTATAAAAAAATATTTATGGGAAAGAAAAATACTGAAAATATGCAGTTTTTCTCTCATAACCGGAAGTTGTCGTTTTTGTTTCCGGTGGGACTGATATATTTCGAAACTACAAATAAGATGCTATAATGTGATGCAAAAAAAGTTTCATTAAAGAAAAGTTGAAATTTTCGATTTCTTTGATCACTTCCTGTGACGACCGGAAGCGACGGCACTTTTTAACCCAAATGGACATGCCTCTAATCATGATCTATTACTCCTATAAGTTTGGTGTTTCATCTCTAACCGTTTCTGAGATATGACCAGGACAAAATCTTTTTGAAAAAAGCGGAAACTGGACATATCTGACACCGGAAGTGCATTAAAACAAAATGAAAGTTACATTTTAAAGATATTTTGACTCTCTATCATCCCTGAAAATTTCATGAAATTATCCAGTCATCTATGAGAAATTGTCAAAAATAGAAAAGGGAAAAAAAAGAGAAAATAGAAAAAGAAACAGTAGAATCACTATAAAGGTCTTCCGTCGAAACGGAAACCTTAATAACTAAAACTCTTGTTGCTACAGCAACAAATAAGGTTTCCGTTCTCCTCTTTTTTGTAAGAAGAATTTTTTTGTATTTAAAAAAAAACAAAATGCAAAAAAAAAAAAAAAATATCAATTCCCCCCATCTGGCCCACCCAAAACCTTTATTAAAAAATCGGGTAACCCGAGCCCCAACTTCCACAACATTTCAGGTATTCTGTAAGCTTATTATTTTAAGGTTAAGGAAATAGCGAAGGAAAGAAATAGTTTCGTAGTAAAGTACCGGTCAAATTTTTTAAAAAAACTAAGATATTCCCTGTTTGATGTGATTTGTATGTAGGAAAATGATTAGAATAATTTGGGACACATTTGTAGTGAAGCAATGGCACTTGCTAAACAGAGTTTAAAGCGAAACTGATACACGTGGTTTACAGGGAAATTCAAAACCCCAGAAAAACGTGAGTCATGGGCATTTTTTCAAAAGCATATGTTCAAGGGGGGAACTGAATTGACCTATCTCAATTGCGGGGAAATTTAATTGTTTGAAAAATCGTCATTTCCGAGTTTAGCCGATTCATATTTAAATCTAAATAAAATTAAAATAAATTCCATACACCTAAGAAAGAAAGAATCTTGGTATTAAAATGTGAATGGAGCAGGAGAATAAATATATTAACAATAATTGCAGAAATAGCCAATACGAGTTTTAATTAATTTTTATGCCAAGCAATAACTTAATTTCAGACAGAAAAAAAATGCAGATTTTGCCGATATTCACTAGAATTTCAAAATACTTCAGAGACTCACCTTAAAACTCTCAGGACACCTTCTTTCAGGTCTCTTTTTTCTTTTATTACAAATCTTATGCCGATATTTGTTTTTTTGACTTGTAGACATTTTCTCTAAGTTGGTGTTGATTTTTTTGGGTTTTTTTTTTTAGAGAAAGGAGGGGTATTTTAAAGCATTTGTTAGAGTAAGAGTTGCAAATACCTCCACGACCGTAAGCTTGATTGTGACCTTTGGGTCAATGGGGCCAAAGAACAAGGTCATTTATCAAGGTCAAAGGTCAAGGTATAAGAGAGAGAGAGAGAGAGAGAGAGAGAGAGAGAGGGGGGGGGGTAAATTTGAGATAAACCTTGAAGTAACTAGAAAAGGTAATGAATATTCCTTAATTATTTTTTAAAGGGTAAAAGGTCTCATTTTGAGGTTTTCTAACATTTGCAGTCTGAATAACATGTCCCAAAATCATTTCAAATACTCTTTTTTCAAAAGATATTTATGGGATAAAAAAATCAATTTTTGCAGTTTTTCTCTCATAACCGGAAATGTCGTTTTTGTTTCCAATGGGACTGACATATTTCGAAACTACTTGTAAGATGCTATAAGGTAATATTAAAAAAAACCTTAAAGAAAAGTTTAAATTTTTTATTTATTTGATCACTTCCTGTGACAACCGGAAGTGACGGGGACAATCTTAAACTAAAGGATTTGTCTACTCGTCAAGTTCTCCCTCCCTATTAGTTTGGTGTCTTAATCTCTTACCGTTAACGAGATCTAGCAATGATAACTTCTGATTTTGAGGACATGAAATAGCACCGGAAGTGAATTTTACTGAGATATTAGACATTACTGTAGACATTTGCAGTCTGAATAACATATCCAAAAATCATTACAAATACTTTAACTATAAGAAATATTTATGGGAAAGAAAAATACTCAAATTATGTAGTTTTTCTCTTATAACCGGAAGTTGTCGTTTTAGTTTACGGTGGGACTGATATATTTAAAAAATAAAAATAAGATGTTATAATGTGATGCAAAATATGTTTCATGAAAGAAAAGTTAAAAATTTAGATTTTTTGGATCACTTCCTGTGACACCGGAAGTGACTGCTGACAATCTTATCCCAAATGATTTTGCGTACTTTTCATGATCTACCATTTATATAAGTTTGGTGTCTTAATCTCTTACCGTTTACGAGATCTAGCTATGATAACTTTTCATTTTAGGGCAGGAAATCACGCGACCGGAAGTGAATTTTACAAAGATATTTGACGTTACTGTAGTCATTTGCAGTCTGAATAACATATCCAAAAATCATTACAAATACTTTATCTATAAAAAATATTTTTGGGGAAAAAAAAATACTGAAAATATGCAGTTTTTCTCTATAACCGGAAGTTGTCGTTTTTGTTTCCGGTGGGAATGATATATTTCGAAACTACAAACAAAATTCTATAATGTGATGCAAAAAAATTTCAAAAAATAAAAAGTTGAAATTTTAGATTTTTTTGATCACTTCCTGTGACGACCGGAAGTGACGGCGCACGATGTTAACCCGATTGGTTTTGCCTACTTATCAAGATCTATTACTCATATAAGTTTGGTGTCTTCATCTTTTACCGTTTCTGAGATATGACTCGGACAAAACTTTTTGGAAAAAAGCGGAAATCGGACATAACTGACACCGGAAGTGAATTTTGAAAAAATGAAAAAAACCCCGAGGTTTTTATTTTTATCATCCCTGAAAATTTCAGGAAAATCCGTCCAGCCATCTCTGAGAAATCCGATTTACAAAAAAAGGGGAAAAAAAAATAATAAAAAGAAACCGTAGAATCACTATAAGGTCTTCCGCTGAAACGGAAGACCTTTAAAAATAATAATAATAAGAAACCGAGTAAAATCAATAGTTCCCAAACTCCGTTTGGGGGAAAATAACTATAAACTAATTGAATGGAAAGGTTTTCTGAATTTTTTTTACCCTTCAGCTTAAGGACCTATTTGGATTTATCATCCTGCTTTTTATTGTGATTCTTGGTGTTGGGTTTTACTACCACCCAACCTTTTGGGCCCACCATGTGTATTTCTGGGAGGGAAGGTGGACCGACTGGAGGATTTGGAAGGTCATATACTATTCTTATTGGCAGCTCTACGGAGAAACATTTAACGATTTCCTAGAAGGTAAGTTTAAGGACAGATGATGCAAACACACTTTTTGTCAAAAATATATAAATAATAATTTGATTACGTTTTAATAAGTAAAATGAATAACTTTCACTGCGTATTTTTTAAAGTTTAAATTAAATTTTCACAAAAAATGGGATTTAAATGTAAAAAAAT
>NW_026920609.1:0-17236 GCF_032062105.1 Saccostrea cuccullata
GGTGCTGTTGAAGTAAATGCCATACAAATAAGGGTACCGGTAATTGTTTTCTCAGGAAGTAAGTTATTTCTTTTTTTTCTCAAAATTTATTCTGAATCACTGTTTATAGCATTATTTTACCCATCATTACACATTCTGTGGAATTTCAGAGAGGGGAACATGCCAAGTATTAAATTTCACTCTCCAAGGAAGTCTTATGTAAACACAGATCGGGGCTTAATTTCCATCACATATGCTTTCTGATCAAATTAAGTTAATCTATGCTCTTTGTTTAAGCAACACTGCTGGTGTCCACTGCTGAGCAGATAGTGCATGTAATAAACTAATTAGTCTACACTACAGAATTACTAATTATGCACCAAACCTCGAAACACCATGCAGTCTTGACTCTCATTTCTTTTTTATTTAAAAGATTCATTTATTTATCAGATGATATTAAATATCTTGAATGTGTTTTTTTTTCAGAGTATGTACATGCTACAAGTGCAAAAATTTGAAGTTAGATGCTGTGCCACCGAAAATGGTCAATAAATTTAAAGCAGTCTATAGTTAAATAAAAAAAAAAGATTAACTAATGCAGTTCCACAAAAACTACCAATAAGTTATAACAGTCCAGAAAGTGAGAAACTTATTTGCTGATTAAAATAGGAATGGAATTCAAGGAAGTTCTTCAAATTGTGCCTTTGTGATATGTGATTTGTGTATGAAACTATACTGTTATTGTGTCAGTGATTTTGGGGTTTATTCATGTCTCACACACATTCAAGTGTAACATTTAATTAATTATAAGTTAGTAATTCATTTAATTGAATTTATAACTGTACTGGTGAATTTTTAACATAAGTATTCAAAATTTTGGTAAAGATACATGTGATGGATTATTAGTTTGCATTGAGCATGATGCTGGATATTGTTTGTTACCAATGTATTTATTCTATGTTACTTCTCAAGTTTCATAACATCACTTAAATGTTTTTAATATATTGATCAATGCATACTATTTATGCAAGATATATTACTGTATTCAGCGGCGGCTCACACAAATCGGTCCGACCAAAATAGTTCCATCATGATAAGTAGATACAACATTATTGTTCATGATAAGAATATAATGCTGTGTATTCATACGTACAAGAAACCAAAATTAATGTAAATTTTTTCTCCAAAGATCACTTTCACCCCTAAATGCAAATAAAAAATATTAATATTCCTACGCTCGCTCCCTCCTCGGCTTTTTTTTTAACATGTTTGATAACAAGAATATCTAGGTCATTCTTCAATTATACTTTTCACTGATGAATTGATTATACTATATCACCAATTGTAGTATAATCATGTTAATTGTTCGTTAATCATCATATAGTTTCCTCTTAGAGAAAAAATTAATCATTCTATGTGTGTGTTATATTAATGACGGAATTTTCGATCCCTGAGCAGATACCTGCACTTGTGTAGACAAACTGTATGGAGTACCTATAAAATGTGCAACAAAACCCGAACTGGGCCGGAGATTTCTAAACTACAATCGGGATTGTATAATTTTTTATTATTCAGAATTTGTATTCATTTGATCTAATTAAGAAAAAAAAGTTTTGAATACCATCGTAACTTCTCGGCAAAAAAAAAACGTGTAAAACTCTCCGAGCTCGCAAGATGCGTTTGCCAACTCCATCGCACGTGTGTAGACCAAAGCTAACTGGTCTTGCGGACACAGGTGTGTGTACTGTTTCTTAAAAGACTGGGTGACCGTAATGCTACGGCTCGCGAAATTTACACAAGTTCCATAACTAGACAGTGCAGTTTTTGGTTTTTTTTTTTATAAAAGTCATTAAACACTGTTTAACATATTAAATCTAAAAGTCGAATATCTTTGGATATGGGGTAACCCATATCCATTCTTGTTATATGTATTACTTAACATTTTTTTGTGATGTCACAATAATGCTAAGTGACATCAAATAAATGCTTCATACTGTATTTCATTTGTTTTGCATTGATTTTGCATTTTTCCGTGATGTCAAATTAATCCTTCATCTCATTTACATATTTCGCAAAAATCCAGCCATTTTCAATCAAAAGTCAATGCAAAATAAATCAAAATCCAATGTTCAATGCTATTTCAATGCTTTTTTTCCATACAATTAAGCATGGAGGCACAGTTGATTTCTTTGCAAATCAAAAAACAATGAAAATCCAATGCTCAGAAAACAACTACAAAATAAATCAAAATTCAATCAATTTGATTTTGCTAAGGGTTAGAGATAAAATTACACTGTCAGACATTTTTTTTTCATTATTTGTTTTGATTTGTTGTGCATTTGTTTATATGTCTGTTCACTTTAAGATTATACAAGATTCTCATCATTCATATTTTAAAAAACTTATTATGGGGAAAATGAATTAAGACAAAGCATGGTGTTTATTCTAATATCAAATTTAAATTTCTTCAATCTTAATTTTCAATAACCAAAATGACATATTCTGACTCAAATTACAGAGATATTCTCATATTTCTATGAAAATCGTAAAACACCACAATTTTTTTTCAGCAATGCAAATTTACAAAAATTTCATATTGATTAGGTCACATGCTTTTTAAAAATATACTTTTAATGAAAATTGATGTGCAAGCTCCTTATCGATAATATATATGCATTCCGGTAATAGCTTTAGATTTCAAATGTTCTAATAATTACTACCAGGTATTCACAGAACACTTTTTGAATGAAATTGGGTGTGAAAAAAAGTTCCCTATGACATGGATTTATAAGCTTCAAAATAGCTGTTCTAAATTAAGAACCATATATATCCCCCCCTTCAACAATTATTTCTTCACCCTATACACTATAAACCAGAAACTAATGGAACCTCTAGTTATAAATGGAGTAGGAATTTTGCTGGCAAAATCTACATGAAAAAGTAATTAAATATAAACAGAAAAGCTGACAAAATCCCCCAGAAACCTTTCACATCAGAGGGTGGAAGACAGCACTCCAAACAGGATTAATTATCTCCATGATTTAATGTTGACTCAGAAACTTTTGATTCCAACTAAAAAAAAAAACTTGCTCCATTTTCCCCCAGCTTTTTATTTTTCATTTCCTTTTTTTCATTTTTTTTTGGGGGAGGTTAAAAAATATCAATGCAAAATATATTCCAGAGCCTTATGTTGATTTAAATTACCTGAGATTTTTTATTTTTACCCAGGCAGGAAAATTGCTTACCTGTTGACCATCACAAAAATTATCCTTTCTTAGAAAATTTAAAAATGCCCCAAAACGAAGAAAACCAAATACAACTTCATCAATCATAATTTTATATTCAAATTAAATAAAAGTTTTTTAATTTTTTGTCACAGCAAAGGGAAATCGGGAAGACTGAAGTAATTGGGGGAAGACAGAGCAAAGGCTGGCATTTTGATCCTGGAAGTTAAAAGAGTGTCCAAATACCTGCAGGAGGGCCCCATGTTAATACTACATAAACAATTTACACATTATTTCAAACAAAAACTGATATGCCTTTGATTATGGTGCACATAAAAAGCATTGAATGCAAGTGTTCTTTCTCCTGGTCAATATAAAGTTTCCCTTTTATCCAGAAACTTTATTAACAGTGATAAAAGCAGATTTTTTATGAAGAGAATCCTTTTAAAATATTAAAAAAAAAATAAAAAATCTTTTTATATTTGATTCTTTGTATTATTTTATAGCATGTATGCATTTTGTTCTTTGAGGTTGTGATTCCATTTTTTTTATTCTTTCAGGTTAAGAATTAAAAAAATCCCATTTTCTTCATTATACATCTTTTAAAACCAATTTATAAAACCCTTTTTAAAAATCATTTAAAAAGGAAAGTTTGTCTGATACCTGATAAAACCCAAATACATTTAGAGGCAAAAATAAATCGCTTCCCTGTTGGGCAAACACAAACTAAGTGAGTCTTTGCATGTTTTTCAATTTAAGCAGAATGGCTCGAAACCCCACTCAGTTAACTGATCCAGGAATTCAATAACCAATTAATAAAATTTTAATTAAAAAAATGAGCTCTTTTTTCTCAACTGCCTGTTATCTTTTGCCTCTTTTTTAAATTAAATAAATAAAGTAACCAAAGACTTAGGGTTAATGCTTTTTTTAAATTTTTTAATCACAAATAAAGGTTTTAAATAAATAATATAAAAGCAAAAATAATTATATTTATATGCTACTTATTCAGGGGAAAAAAGTCAGTAAAAGTATTTCAAAATTTAAATGTTTGATGTTTATGAGGTATTAGAGAAATTGGTTTTGACATCCTATAGGTCTATACAGAGCATCACTTGTACCTGGCTTTGATTAGCCCTAATTGTGCTTTACTCTTCTATTATTTTCCCCGGCAGGTACAAATTGTCTGCCCTTTTAACAGAAGCACCAAGAAAAACAAAAACATTCCAGCTTCGCCAACACAAAAAAAACCCACTACCCCAAATAAAAGAGGAACCTCTTTTTTTAAGGAAACCCTCAAAAAATGGTGGGAGAAAAATATCCCTCACCATATTTTTATGAAAAAAAATGGTTTTAAAAGGGCACATTCACATTAGCAGGGACAAAATTCAATTAAATACACAGTGATCACCCTAAAAAGAATATTCAATTGGATTCAACCTGTTACATCAATTTCTTATTTTTGGCCAGCTAAACCCGAATAAAAAGTTGTGTGTTTTTAAACTGCATTAAAGGCTTTAAAAAAAATTATTTTCATGTTATATGAAAAAAAAAACGAATTAATAAATCTAAAACAGTTCATTAATGGAATATTTTTTGATATAAAGCAAACAATTAAAAGATTTTTTCCTCTGTTTATTAACAAGTGCCCTTAGTCTGCACATACTTTATCTAGCACTTTAACAATAAGAAATGTCCTATTTAATACTTCAAAAAAAATAAGCTCATTCACAAAATGGCCTTATATTCCTTAAAACATTTTATGTGGAATCAGCAAAGCATCCAGAGAAAATAGTAATTGAAATTTAAATATTTTTAGGGCTCCATGAAAAGCAACAGAATTATATGGGGAGGACATCAAAACCCATCCATCTTACCCCCCGGGAAAGATCAATCCCAATAAATTTCGGAAAAAATAAACAGCTCTACTTTACTTTCACTGGGTGAAATCTCAAAGGATATAAAAAACCCCTTCTAAAGTTTTTTTTGTTTGGGACACAATATGTAGTTTAAATCAGTGGATGAATTTTTCCTTTTTTTTTTTATCCTAATTTGGGGGGGGGTGGGGAAAAAGGGGGGGTTTTGAAGAGGGTATGAAAATTAAAATAACATCATTTGCTTTATAAACATTAAATGTAAGTGTAGAGAAAAGGGTTGCTGAAATATGGAAGAATTCTCCACAATGAATGGGCCGGACTTGTTGAAATTAAAAATTCCCAACCCCTTTAATGAAGACTATTAATTTCTCCTTTAACTACAAAAATTTTCTGGCTGTCACTTTGGCTCGGGGAGTTCTCCTGTAACTTGGCAACCTGTTGTCTCTCCTTTCTGTGCTGTTGTCTCTATTGGTCAACTGTCACTCAGGTCCTCATTTTCTTCTCCAGCATCCAAATTGATAAAAAAGGATGTATAATGGTTAGGATTCCAGTACCAAAAAGAGTGTGACATTATTTTTACTATCACATTCCCAAAGCCAGGGGTCCCTTTTGGGGCAGGGGGGTTCCATGGCAACTGTTGACCGACCCTGGCATTGGGGGGGGTAAATCCATAACATATTACATTCATGTACATAAATATCCAATTTATATAATTTGAAATTTGGTATTTTATAATTATTTTTTCATTTACATTTTTTATTCAATTTCATACCAATGTAAATCACTTTCCAGTTTAATTTTTTAAAAAAGTAAATGCACTTATTGGGTTTAAGGACGGTATTGGCAACACATCTGATGCAGTAATTGTTTAAAAACACACCTCAAACATGCCAAAGGAATGCGCCAAAAATCAGGGGGATGAAAGTGATCACTGCCGAGTTTATTTATCCAAGTAAAACCCGCCGCAAAAAAAGCACATACACGAGGTGCAAAAACTAAAAATCTGTTTGATTCAGTCACGACCACATTAGCATGTTTGTTTGTGTGCTGATAATATGCAGACCTTTGGCATCCAATGTGTTAAAGAGTTCTTTGTATCTGAAATGCTCAAAAAATTAGACTAAATCATCAGTAAACTATACTGAAATTCCACAATTTTCTGATTACCTGGGCCAAACTTTTCTGAATGGAAAAACTAAAAGCAGAAACCCACACTAGTACTTGAATTAGAACAAAGAACAGGGGCACCTAGGGTTTAATGTAATATTTTATGTATACATACTTGACCTTTTTTTAAAACTTTCCACCTTAATACATGTAGTTTCAAACCTAAATTATGTAATAGGCATTTAAGTATTTGAAGTTATCTGTAGAACAAATCAGTGAAAATTGGCTTGAACAGACATTCAATTCCCAATTATCTTGTTCCATCTTATCTTCCTCTGTTGGAAATGAAAAAATCAGACACCTATTTCATAATCTTGCAGACATCTACAGGAATCCCTAACCTAATATATACTGTGATAGGTATAGAGAAATCTAACAATAATCTTTTACCATGTCAGCAACTATAAATATTACAAAATCTTTCAATGTAACCGTGAACCTTACTAATCCCTCTCAATATATCCACAGAACATCAAAAGCCATGCCAAATACCAGGTAAATGAGTATTATCATGATTATAGACAAATCTGTGTACAAAAATACTTGTACACTAAATTCACCTTGCAGACTCAAATTTCCAGATGAAAAGCTTTTCGGTGTCTCTAAACACCTAATTTTTTTTATCTTCACATTTTCCATTTCTTTAACACATTTAAGAATAAAAGAGGATTTTCAACAGACTTTAATCTACTCCAAAATCAAATGTAATATCTCTGAGAACTGGGAGAAATAGGATCAAATGGGAAATAAAAATTGCATACTGACAGAAAAATAATACACTAAACATTGGGTATAGCAAACGAAGAGACAACCAACATTGCATTGGGCTCATCTGTATTTATGCATCTCCATGGCACCTGTACCAATATTAGAAATTTTTAGATAAAAATGCTACAATACCCTTTTTCCCTTTTTACTCAACCATTAGGAGATTACCAAAAAACTAGTGCTAATTGAAAGGGGGGGACTTTACAAATTTCCCCAAAACGCTCCCCAAATCCCTTTTGGGCCATTTTCCCTGTAAGCTTCATTAAATAAGACAAACTCTATGCATTTGAGACTTTAACAACGTTTACCCGAAGGTCCAAGTTCATTAAAATTTTTAGCATTGCACGCGTGTGCACGTGAATATTGCGTAATGACCGTATCATTTTGCTACACAATCAATATATTTTAAATATACTAAATACTAAAGTATTTAATCCAAAATTATTAAAAAATCGCTCATTCCAGTCATTTTTATTTTCTCTTTCACTCACGCACGTGATACATGAGTTTGGGTGACCAACCTTTCTTGTGAATCCATTATATTTTCTAGTTTAAATCCCATCCTGTTTGGTTGAAAACCCAAGGGAATTTTTTTTTAAAAATTTAACCAATCAATTGCAGCTCACTCATGCACTTTTTTCATGATAATTGCTATATATCACGTCGTAGGATATCCTAATGCATGGCTTATCAAAATTTCAAAGGATTTTGAAAGAAAAAAAAAGATATTGAGACTTTAGTTCAGCCAATCAGAGCAAGCGCACGTGCATGCGCGTGAGATCTTGCTATTTTGACCATGTCATCATGTCTATGTCAATATATCCTCACATTATGAGTTTAAAGCATTTCATCAAAAAATAGAAAAGTTGCGGCAAATTTTTTTAAATTTTCCCTTTATTTCATGGGCTTTAACCGTCGGAAAATGACCTTGTTGCAAATCTACATAACATGTCTACTGACCCAAAAAAGGTTTTACCTACATCGGACGAAAGTTTACTAACATTTCCGGACAAAAAAGTACCCAGGAAGAAAAAGAAAAATAATAATAACTAGATGCGTTCTTGTTGCTGGTGAAACAAGCAGGTTTTCCGCCCCACTTCTTTTTTGAATCTAGTCTGCGTCATCCTATGAAATAGATTCCATAATGTATTTTTTTCGTTTACGTTCATTTAAGATTTTCTAATAGATCGTGATTTTTCCCAGGTATTTCACAAAATATTTCCAAATATACTTTTTAAAATCGTTAAATTTTTTCCACACATGTTATAAAAGAGTGAAAAAATATGCAACGAAAAAAGACAAAAACAAAGAAAAAATTTGGGAACGCCCCGGGGGGGTTCGAACCCGACAGAAAGACAAAGTTTGGTTCTGTCATATCTTTGCAATAAACGCACGCATGAAAAAAATGAAAACATATATTGATATCGTTGAAGACGCTCTATAAAGCCTGTAAATCTGAAAGAAAAATATTGAAAAACAAAAAAGTTGAAAAATTAGACTTTTTTAATTCACTTCCGTTTGCGCCCGGGAAGTAGGAATGACAAAAAATAAAGGGACGTTCGGCATATCTACATGTGATGATCTTTCATGTCCATGAGTTTCAATGTCATATCTTTAGCCGTTTTCGAGAAAATGGGTAAAAATCCATTTAAAAAAAAAATTTCCCCAAAAATCGTGAATGGAAGCAAATTTTAAAAAAATAAAAACACGTCTGGAGATATTAATGTGATGCATCTTTCCTGTAAAAATCTTTGAAATCCGTACAGACACAGCTAGATATCGCCATAACTATGAAAAAAGAATAATAATAATAACTAGATGCGATCTTGTTGCTGGTGAACAAGCAGGTTTTCCAACTTCTCTTTTGCAATCTAGTCTGCGTCATCCTATAAAAAATTCCATAATGTTTTTTTTTCGATTACGTTCTTTTACATAGTTTCTAAACGCAGATGGGATTTTTCCAGGTTTTTACAAATTTTCCCAAAATAATTTTTAAAAATCGGGCCCACACATTTTAAAAAAGTGAAAAGTAATTTGCAACTAAAAAAGACAAAAACAAAGAAAAAATTTGGGAACGCCCCAGCGGGATTCGAACCCGCAAATAAGACAAAGTTTGGTTTTCATATCTTCGCAATAAACGCACGCATGAAAAAAATGAAAACATATATTGATATCGTTGAAGACGCTTATAAACCCTTAAATCTGAAAGAAAAATATTGAAAAACAAAAAAGTTGAAAAATTAATTTTTCAAATCACTTCCGTTTGCGCCCGGGAAGTAGGAACGACAAAAAATGAAACGTTCGGCACATCTACATGTGATACCTTTCATGTCCATAGTTTCAATGTCATATCTTTACCCGTTTTCAAAAAGGGGGTACAAAAATCCTTTTAAAAAAATACAAATTTCCCCCAAAATAATGGAAGCAAATTTTGAAAAAATGAAAAACACGTCTGGAGATATTAATGTGATGCATTTTTCCTTTAAAAATCTTTGAAATCCGTACAGACACAGCTGAGATATCACCATAACTATGAAAAAAGAAAAAAAATAACTAGATGCGTTCTTGTTGTGGTAACAAGGAGGTCTTAAACAATTCTCTTTTGCGTTCTAAGCTTCGTCATACCATGAAATAGATTTCATAATGTATTTTTTTCTTTTACGTTTTTTACAGTAGTTTCTCAACACAGATCGTGATTTTTCCCAAATTTATTTCACAAAATATCTCCAAATATAGCTTTTAAAATCGGCAAAATCTTTCACACATGTTATAAGAGAGTGAAAAGTAATTTGCAACTGAAAAAAGAAAAAAACAAAAAAAAATTTAACCCTCGGGGGGGGTTTCAAACCCCCCGACAGTAAGACAAAGTTTGGTTCGGCATATCTTTGCAATAAACGCACGCATGAAAAAAATAAAACATATATAATATCTTTGAAGACACTTATAAACCCTGTAAATCCAAAAGAAAAATATTGAAAAACAAAAAAGTTGAAAAATGAGACTTTTTAATTTATTCCGTTTGCAACCGGAAAAGGAAGATAAAAATAAGGACGTTCGGCACATCTACATGAAATGTCTTTCACATCCATAAGTTTCAATGTCATATTTTAGCCTTTTTGAAAAAATGGGTCAAAAATCCATTTAAAAAATACAAACCCCCCAAAAAATGCGAATGGAAGCAAATTTTGAAAAAATGAAAAACAGTCTGGAGATTTAACATGATGCATCTTTCCTGTAAAATTTTGAAATCCGTACAGACACAGCTGAGATATCGCCATAACTATGAAAAAAGAATAATAATAATAATAATAATAAAAAAACTAGATGCGTTCTTGTTGCTGGTGCAACAACAGGTTCGACCCACTTCTCTTTTGAATCTATCTGCTATCCTATAAAATAATTCCATAATGTATTTTTTTCGTTTACGCTCATTTACAGTAGTTTCTCAACATAGATCGTGATTGTTCCAGGTATTTCACAAAATATTTCCAAATATAGCTTTTTAAAATCGTTGAAATTTTCCACACATGTTATAAAAGAGTGAAAAGTAATATGCAACTGAAAAAAGACAAAAACAAAGAAAAAATTTGGGGAACGCCCCGAGGGGATTCGAACCCGCGACAGTAAGACAAAGTTTGGTTCTGTCATATCTTCGCAATAAACGCACGCATGAAAAAAATGAAAACAAAATTTTATATCGTTGAAGACGCTCTATAAACCCTGTAAATCTGAAAGAAAAATATTGAAAAACAAAAAAGTTGTAAAATTAGACTTTTTAATTTCACTTCCGTTTGCACCGGAAGTAGGAACGAAAAAAAATGAAGGACGTTCGGCACATCTACATGTGATGCTCTTTCATGTCCATGAGTTTCAATGTCTTTCTTTAGCCGTTTTGAGAAAACTGGGGTACAAAAATCCTTTTAAAAAAATAAATTTTTCCCCCAAAATGCGAAAAAAATTTTGAAAAAATAAAAAACACGTCTGGAGATTTTAATGTGATGCATTTTTCCTGTAAAAATCTTTGAAATCGGTACAGTCACAGCTGAGATATCGGCATAACTATGAAAAGAATAAGAATAATAATAATAATAATAATAATAGGAAACCGACGGAAAACAATAAGGTCTTCCGAAGGAAGCGGAAGACCTTAACTAGATGAGATCTCGTTGCGAGCAACGAGGGGGTCTTCGGAATTTTTATGAGATGAGATAAGATTTTGATTGCGATTTTCATTCTAAAATAATGATTTACCACAATCTGTAAAAAACATTAACTTTAAAAGACTTTTAAAAATGGCCTTTTGCCCCAACGGCCCCTAATTTTAAACCCGGCTCTTTATTCATATCATTTTAAAAGATCTTAAGATTTTGAACATTTTTTGTTAACAACTTTCAGAGATGCTTTTTCGTTTTTGAGCTATAAGCAAAAGATATAATTAGGGGCCAACCCTTCAACTCCTTAACGGGGACGTTTAGAAAAAAATAAACGTTGCATATTTTTAAAGAACATGATTTTGAACAACTGCTGTTCAATATTGCTTATCAAAATATGTCTCCCTTTCGAGATATAAAGCATCAAAGATTTAGCATTCTGGCCCCTTGTGGCCCCTAATCATGTACCATACGACATAAAAACCATAATATATAGTTGTAGACGGTTGAGATAAAGATCTTTGCTTCAATAATGTATTACAAAATATTACCTGATAAAGAGTTATCGATTGAAGACTTTTGGCCCCTCTTGGCCCCTAATTCGAGTGCCCAGCCCCTTTTTCGGGATCTCATTTTAAAGATCTTAAGATTTTGAACATTTTGTGTTCAACAATTGTTCAGAAATTCTTATTCGTTTTTGAGCTATAAGCAAAAGATATAATTAGGGGTCAGCCCTTCAACTCCTTAATGGGGACGTTTAGCAAAACATGAAAGGTTGCATACTGTTCAGAACATTATTTTGAACAACTTTTGTTCAATATTGTTTATCAAAATATTTCTCCCTTTTGAGATATAAAGCATCAAAAATTTAGCATTCTCACCCTTGTGGCCCCTTTAATCATGTACCATCAGACATAAAAACCATAATATATAGTTGTAGATGGTTGAGATAAACATCTTTGCTTCAGTAATGTGTAACAAAATATTAACTAAATAAAGAGTTATAGATAAAATTTTTGGCCCCTCTTGGCCCCGTCAATGCACGCCCCTTTTTGGGATCTCATCTTAAAGATCTTAAGAGTTTGAATATTTTTTGTTCAACAACTGTTCAGAAATTCTTCAGTTTTTTTTGACTATTAGCAAAAGAAATATTTAGGGGCCAACCCTTGAACTCCTTAATGGGTGGTTGAGCTGAAAAATGAAAGGTTGCATATTGTTCAGAACATTATTTTGAACAACTTTTGTTCAATATTGTTTATCAAAATATTTCTCCCCTTTCGAGAATATAAAGCATCAAAGATTTAGCATTCTGGCCCCTTGTGGCCCCTAATATGCCATCACATAAAACCATAAATTTTTAGCAGTTAGATAAAAATTTTTCTTGTAATGTATTACAAAATATTAACTATAAAAGTTTATTAATTTTTTCCCCTCTTACCCTAATTATGCCCACCCTTTTTCACCCCATTTTAAAGATCTTAAGAGTTTAAATTTTTTTTTTCAACAACTTTCAGAAATTCTTATTGTTTTTGAGCTATAAGCAAAAGATAAAAGGGGGGGAACCCTTTAGCTCCTTAACAATTTTAGAAAAAAATGAAAGGTTGCATATTGTTTAGAACATTATTTTGAACATCTTTTGTTTAATATTGCTTATCAAAATATTTCTCCCTTTGGAGATATAAAGCATAAAATTTAGCATTCGGGCCCCCTTGTGGCCCCAATTATGTACCTTTGACATCAAAACCATAATATTAGTTTAACTTTGAGTAAAGATTTTGCTTCAGAATTATAACAAAATATTGACTTTAAAAGAGTTATTGAATAAAAACTGTTGGCCCCTTTCAGCCCTTAATCTGATGATCAGCACATTTTTCTTATATCATATTAAAGATCTTGATATTTTGCACAAATATTTTTCATTGTTTTAAAAATTTATATTTTAAAGATATGATACAAAATGTCTCAACAAATCACTCATAAAACGTTTAAATTTTGACCCCCCCCACTTCCATACTAGCATTCCAAAATACCACCATGTTGCAACGTGGCAACATGTCCTCTATCATCACAAAAAATTTCAGCTTTTTAGCTTGATTCGTTTTTTAGTTCCATCACAGACAAGGAGGTCCTCTAAATTTTGATCAAAGGGCGATAACTCCCGACCGGAAGTGAATTTTCAAAAAATAATTTGCCGGGAATTAAATTCAGATACAACGCATCATGGAAAAGAACAAATGAACGAGCCATCTCCGAGAAAACGTCTGCACAAATTTTGAGAAGAAAGAATAAAAATAATAATAATAATAACTAGAAAATCTGCTATTGCAAGCAATAGCATATGTCGCCCCGTACTGGACAAACTTTCATTTTTTTTTATCACTAAAACAATGGTCCATTAGCTAAGCTTGGACAACCATCGAGTCGTATAGTCCTTTCCGTTGGAAACGGAAGACCTTTAAATTTGGGGACATCCCATTTTATTTTTAAATGGTAGGAGAAGAAAGTAGTGCAGGAAAAAATTACAATTCCAAATTTGCAGACTTGCATAAAAGAAATTGGGCAGATGTACTGAACTGAGCCTCATACTTTTTAATTGACAGTATTTCCTACCAAAAAAACTTGGCAAATGTAATTTTTTAAAAGATAGGAAATTTTTTGTGTATTATAACGCCAGTTAGAACTCTAAATTTCACTTTCATTGCCAAAACAATTTGACATGCCACCTTCAATTAGATTTCTGCATTGTACAGGGCTGATGTTTCTTATGAGATGATAAATCATGTGTAAATTTTCAGTTTAGCGGAACGTGAACATTTTCGGCGAATGAAAGTTTTGTTTACAGTAGTATAAGGGTTTGCGCACTTGTAAGAGCGGTCCTAGGATTTATGAATGAATAAAAAAATGGAAATAACGTACCAATTTTTTAATTTATACTTCACTATCTAATGAAATTAATAATATACAAGTTATAAATACAAAAAAAATGCGAAATGCTAATAAATGCAGTTACAATCGTTATTTTATATATAGATAAAAAAAAATAATTATAAAATCTAGAGACAAGACAGAAGAAGAATGAAGGTTGGGAAACTATGAAATCACATCAGGAGAACTGTTTTTTAATGAAACTTTTAAAACGTTACTTGTAATTTTTATATGTTAGATATGTGTATTCTAACTGGCAGTGCGCTTCAAAAGGGGGGGGGGGCGTCTTACATAGTACCTTACGTTTAACGGTAAAGGGTAGGGCTTTTTATTTAAAAATGTAATCCTTTAAAAGAACTTTTATTAAAAAAAACTTTTACCCTTTGACATAGCCTTGGAGAAACATGTGTAATTTAACCTTTTTTCTGTTTCGTTTCTATGACAACTGTAGGCCATTACAATTATTTTTAAAAATCACTTTTAACATTGCAAGGAATTAAATTGAAAGTTTAAAGGGTATTTTTAGAAAATCGAAATTAAAAATTTTAAAATTCCCCGGGTTTTCCCTGGCAATAATGAGTATTTTAAAATTTTAAAACAAGCGCACAACTACAGAATAAACATTAAAATAAAAAGAGTTTCATTCAACGTTTAAGGGGCCAAAAAACATCTACAAAAATTTTCCCTTTTTTCAGGTTTCCATGGCAACGGAAAAAATTTGGAACTGAACGACCTCACTGCAACTTAAAACCCGGTCTCCTTTTAGGAAAATTTCAAAGTTCCCCCGCCATCTCCCAGAAACAGCCTGGATAAAAAAAAAATGCTACAATTAAAAATTTTTCCGACTTCTTGGGGCGACATAAAAACTCCTAATTTTTTACAAATAACTCCTGATTTTTCCCCTTTATTGAGCATTTCTGCATTGTACAGGGCTGATGTTTCTTATGAGATGATAAATCATGTGTAAACTTTCTCAGTTTAGCGGAATCGTGAACATTTTCGGCGAGATGAATGTTTTGTTTACAGTAGTGATCAAGGCTTAGCGCACTTGTAGGAGCGGATCCTAGGATTTATGAATGAATAAAAAAATGGAAAAACGTACCCAATTTTCCCAATTTATACTTGCACTATCTAATGAAATTAATAAAACAAGTTATAGATATACAAAAAAAATGCGAAATGCTAATAAATGCAGTTGACAGTCGTTTTTTTATATAAAAAAAAAAAAATTATAAAATTAGAGACAAGACAAAAAAGAATGAAGGTTGGCAAACTATGAAATCACATCAGGAGAACTGAATTTTATGAATGAAACTTTTAAAACGTTACTTGTAAGTTGTATATGTTAGATATGTGTATTCTAACTGGCAGTGCGCTTCAAAAGGGGGGGGGGGGGTCGTCTTTAACATAGTAACTTACGTTTGAACGGTAAGGGCTAGGGCTTTCGTATTTCAAATATGTAATCCTTGTGAAAAGAACTTTTTTTGGACACGAAGAACTTTGACCCTTTGACCTAGACCTTGGAGAACACATGTGTACATCTTAACCTTTTTTCTGTTTCGTTTCTGTGACAACTGTGAGCGACTAATTACAATTATTTTAAAATAAAAATCACTTTGACACATTGCAAGGAATTAACTTGAAAGTTTCAAAGATTCTTATAGTTATTGAGAAAATCGAAATTAAAGAATTTTAAAAATTTTCCCCGGTTTCCATGGGAATAATCGAGTATTTGAAAATTTTAAATGCAAGGCGCACAACTACAGATTAATCATTAAAATAAAAAGAGTTTCATTACGAACGTTTAAGGGACCAGAAGAACACTCGGGAAAATTGTGCTTTTTACAGGTTTCCATGGCAACGGTAGACATATTAAAAACGACCTCACTGCACAACTACAACCAGTGATCGTCCTTTGAGGAAAGTTTCAGGAAGATTGCCCCAGCCATCTCCGAGAAACAGCCTGGATAAAAAAAACATGCGTACAATATCAATATGTCGTCCCCGACTTCGTTCGGGGCGACAAAAAAAGGTAAAAAAAAAACCGAAGAATAATAGAAGGGTCTTCCGCTGAAGACGGAAGACCCCAATAACTAGAAACGATCTCGTTGCGAGCAACGAGTAGGTCTTCCGTCCGATTCCGAAAAATAACCCATAAAAACGAGCTGAAAATGGATTAAAAATATTTTGGACACATTGGGAATTGAAAAGGGGACAGGGGAAAATCCAATACGCTTATCGATTACGCTAGAAAACTACTCTTTCTTCACTTGTATGCACATATAATTCTAAAAGTTAATCTGTCTTGGAATTATGAAAGAAGGGTACTATTCAAATTTCGCGAAAAGAACGAGTAAATCTTGGCGAATTTCTTTTGGAATGTTCATTTAAATAGGTGAGATAGCTTCAATCAAATAACAAAAGAGCGTTCTTATCGCCTAGCCTACATTTTGAGGTGTGGAAAGATAACACACACATGAAACATATCGTATATAGGCAAATAACACTAAAGCAGCGAAACAGCTATTAATTAGTAATTTTTCAATTTTCAATCACGAAAATTGACTATGCCGATTACTTACACTTTCATGAAAAAAGGGGGTATGTTTCACCGAAAAAAATGCCTCGATCGCCCACGAGGGTCAAAAAATAAATTTATTATCTTCAATAACTTGCATTGAGAAAAAAAAATGTTTATATAGGTCAATTAAACGGTCTTTGAAAAAATTTTTATCTTTAAAAATAAAATATTTTCTTATTGTAAATTTTCCTTTCTATTGATTTAATATGACACAAGTGTGCATGGGGAAAAAAGTGGTCACGTTTTTTACCTACTACATTTTTGAAAAACTATTAATTTTAACTATATTTTAAAGGGATGTGTTACCGTTATGCAAAACAAAAAATATAGATATTGTACTTCGTTTGCACATCAATTCTTTTCTATTTCTACTTTGAGAAACAACCAAAACCAATTAAAGAAGACTTGTAAGTAGACCTTGGATAATAAATTAGTTTGAACCCAATTGCAACAACCTACGACGTGACAATCCAAGTATCCCTTCACATTTCATTGTTCCTTATGTTACTTTCGTTCAAGCAAAAGTAGCTGCCTCTGTAAACCCCTATTGCGAAATGTTGGAATTGA